>NC_080539.1:264994040-265266540 GCF_028640845.1 Ahaetulla prasina | reverse complement strand
GGGGACAGGGTTTCAGATGGATTGTTCTGACTTCTGTGGCCCTCCTGTCCATGTGCAGCTCAAGCCCTTCCCAACTAGCATTCAAGGTGTCTTATGTTGTTTACCCTGAAATGCTTCCTCTTCTTCAGGGTGCTGAACAGGCTTCTTCTTCAAGTCTGTTACAGCCTTGACCACTGATGCCCCAAGTCATTGGGGATTTGCTTGAAACAAAAGGGAAAAAAAAGTTTGCAAAAGGCAGTGGTATTGAATAAAGCTTCCATTGAGTAGGAATTCATCTCCTCTTCCCCCCCCCCCCCACTGCATTCCCAAGCAGCACCTGCTGTGTGAGGCTGTTGGCCAGCTTTGCTGAGACGCTGTGATTAAACAAACAAAAACAGCAGGCAAAAAATTCCTCTTTATAACGCCTGTTATCCTCAGGCTACCTTGCAGCATTCCCTGCTCCTCCCTCACCACCCTCCCCCTCCCCAAATCTGTTGCTCTCGCCAATGCCAGTGTCAAGTTTAAAATGGGTAAAAATATAACGGGGTGTGGAGAGAGGATAGAGATGTCCTTTTCCTGTAAAGAACACAACTGTGCTTCCCCATGTCTCTTGCCCAGGCAGATCAAAAAATAACGTTATTAAGGTCTTGATTAATTTCAACTTGCCTCTCAACCCAAAGGGTAAAAATGAAGTGCAATCATTTCGGTAACAAATCAGAAGAGAAGTGGTGCCCTTTAAGGACACAAAGTTCATGCACTTCCCAGGCTAATTAGTATTTTAGATGAGAAATTGATTTGCCAGTTTTCTCCAGCACATGTGTGCTAGTGAGTATCATTATGTTGGGAAGGGCGGGGGTTTGCGAATCTGTTTTCCTCTTCATGTGGAAAACAAACACTAACAATGTGCGTGTGTCCCTTTTAGACCCCTGTGTGTTTGCAAATAGTTCCCTCACCAGATATTAAAATATTCAAAATGAAACATGATGAAGCAGCAGCAAATTTATTGTCCAGGTGTACCTTGAATGAAACACTGATTGGAGACATAAAAGAGAGTTAAGGCAACTGATTGAGGAAGTTAAATAAGTGAATGTAAATCAATTAGGGGAGGGAGTCACAACTGGTGCCCATCGTCCAAGAAAATCCACCCAAAGATACTTATGTACCTCATGAAACTTTGCTTTTCCCTTCCAGTTGCCCACAATCACAAGGCAAAAAGTGAGCAGGCCTGCATCATAAACAGCTACTTTGCTTAATTTTATTTTTGCTGTTTTAATTAATACTGGAACAATATTCTACTATAGCAGCATTCTTGGGACCTGGCTGCTTTCAATGAAAACAATTATCTCATTTTTTTTCATTGCCCCTTTCCATTGCAATATGCAATTGCCTTATGCAAAATCATGATGCCTTTAAAGAAAGGGTGGGGCGCATGGCACAATGCTGTAATGTTTTTCCCCTCTCCACATGCCACACCAGATACCCCTGCAAACTATCTTATTTTCCCTGAATTTTCACATAGAGCACTACTTCTAGAGACTTCAACTATAGACTGATACAAAAAAGAGGTATTCCTTTAATTAATTCATGGGATGTACACAGTGCTTCTTCCTCCTATGTTTCCTCACTGTCTAACCCTGTTCAGTTAAGTTGGGATGGGGGAGACTGGCTAGTCTAAAGACTAGCTTCCCTGGGTGAGGATAAGCTATAAGTTGGTTCTAACCCTTCCTAGGCCAATGCCTTAACCATATATGCCAACCAGCTCTCTATTTGCAACTTTTTTGTGAGTCAGAAATATGGAAAAAAGAACAAGAGATATGTATTTGCAATTTGAAGCTAAACATAAGATACCAATAAATTGGAATTCTGACAATGTAAGTTAGCATTGCTCACTAAAAAAAACCCCACAAGATTAAAATATTAGCATCTATTTATTACTGATAAGATATACTTTCTTCCATTAATAGAATCTTTCTATAATCACTGAATCATTCATAAAAAGTGTGCTTTATACAACTATCTGTCCTAGGGCTGCTTCATTTAAAAATCTGCCCATGGATTTGTCAATAAATTGATAATTAGTTCCATCATTTGGAAATAGGAAATATAATGATAGAGTGGGTTGGGTGTCAGGATATTTGGGATACAGTGTTTATTCTGACGTAACACATTGCAGCTTGTTGAGAGGATGACTTAAGTGGCTCCCTTGTATCTATTCAGGAGGAAGTATGTCATATCTGCACAAAACAGATATGTTTTACACAACTGCCAGAGTTTGTGATATGGAGTTATCCATATCACAATTCCAGAGTTATGGAATTGGGCCAGAATGGGGGGGAGGGGAATCGGTGTTCAAGTCCACTCTAAGCCATGTAAATTCACTAAGAAACTTTGTGCCAGTTGCCCTCTGTTACTCTAATCTATCTCACAATGTTGTTGTTGTGAAAATAAATCGTTCTGAGCCAGTGGTGGTATTTAGCCGGTTCTATCCGGTTCAGGGGAACGGGTAGTGGTGGCTGCGGGAGGCTCCGCCCACCCACCCAGACATCATCACGTCCTGTTTTTGACGCTTTGCGCACGCATGGAAGGCTCTGTGCGTGCATGGAGGTGGTGCATGCGCTCATATTTGCAAACCGGTAGTGAAGGTAAGTGAATACCACCCCTGTTCTGAGTTCCTGTGAGAAAAGTCACATGTAAATATTAGAAAGCAACAAAACAAATATGCAAGAAAAAAAGACCCTTGCACTCTTGTTTGTTGGAAATGTCAACAAAGAAAAAGAGAATAAGGTATTTCCACTATCAATAACTGAAGTGAAATCTAATTGAAACCACATTTCAGCTGACATTTGTTAGGGTATAACTGTTTAACACATGTGTTAATTTCTTACATATTAATATCTGCTAGAACATGATAGGGGTCAGGCTACATCTTATCCCAATATGATTGGCCCTCCTCACTTGTGCCGTCAGAGAAGGCACCCTGTGGGCCCTCTTGGTCAGAGTATTCTGATGATTGGATTCAGGAGAAGGGCTTTCTCTGGTATTGCACTTGCTGCTTGGAACATCTTACTCATTAGAGTAAAGTTGGTTCTAACCCTCCTGACCTTTTGTAAGAGACTAAAGACCTGACTCTGCCAGTTAGCTTAAGGCTCCAATGGGAGAGTATCATAATGGAGGTAGTTGATAGATTAATGACATATCCCACCTCCCTCCCACCCTATTCCCATCCTCCCCATTTTTAATTGGGGCATAGTATTTGGATCTTCACAGGATTTGAATTATGTCTTTTAAGTTTTGTATATTTTGTTTTATCTTTTTAAAATTGTAAGCCACTCAGAGTTACCCTCAGATAAATGGGCAGCCAATAAATAAATTTTTACAATTTACAATTTGCAAAATTTTACAAACAAACAAACAAATGAAATATATGTGGTAGAAAGCGTCTGCCCTTTAGGATCAACCATCAACAAGCGGCAAAGAAATACATGATCTGAATGATCGGCCTATTCCTGCAGAGATCAGAATACTGCAAACCATGATGTTCCCCATGACACTTTATGGAAGCGAAAGTTGGACTTTGAAGAAGCGGGATGGGAAAAGTATCAATGCTTTGGAACTTTAGTGTTTGAAAACAATTCGGAAAATTAATTTGGACAATGAAGGAAACAAACAAATGGATCATTGAACAAATCAACCAGGAGTACTTGAGGCACAAAATATCCAGGCTCAGATTATTGTACTTTGGACCTCTGAAGGTGTTCTGATGCTGGGAAAGACAGAATGAAAGAGAAGAAAAGAATGATTAGCAGTCAGGTGAATCAACTCAATTACAGTGGTAATGTGTGTGCCATTGAAAGACCTGAAAGATCAGGTTAGGGAGAGAATGTCAGGGAGAAAACCTATCTATATGGTTGCTAGGAGACAGCACTGACTCAATGACACATAATTTATTTTAAAAATGATATAAAAACTATAGGGGACTACAGTCTTTTTTATTGAGGAGCATGGAGAACAAATTACTTGAATACACCCATTTTTATAGCAGAAACATTATAATAAAGTGACATATTAATTCAGAATTTCCTTTATTGTTTGGCAGCCAAACAAAAAACATATACCCATAATGTTGCTCATGTGATAAATCTGTCATGGTTGCTTATTACAATTATTGTAGTAATATTTGCCCTTATCCTCTTACTCGTAGAATTTATTTCAGAAATATACATTTTGTAAGTATATCTTTAATCAATACTGTCCTGTGAATTATGACATACTCAGGGAATATTCATTCCTTAATTCTTTGACATTTTCATTCACTGAGTCCGGTCGCAGGCATTTCTCCAGGTCAGTTATTTAGGCAACTGCTCAAGTTATAAAAAGTCAATAACTGAAGGATAAATCTTGTCATCTCCTGGCCTTTTATTATTTTGGACCTGAAAGGGCTGATGTACTCTCTGCGTCTCCAGTCAAGCTCCAAGCATGGTTGCTCGATTGTGACATCATAAAACATGTGGAAGCAATAATTATTTATCTGCAAGCCTAATACTTTTGTCTTAGGGTAATGCTGGGGTGACCAATTAAAGCAATCAAGTGATTTTGTATTACGGAATGTAATATACCTTTGCTTGCACAGACACTCTTTCCTAACTAGGACCATCTGCTCATTCCCTGGAAGCCAAACAAGTGAGAACAGAGGAGAGAATAGGCACATCAGTGTAAAAGCATCCTTCTTTGGCTGGAAGAAGGAAAAGTCATACTTATGGCAACCACATGGTGGTATATTGCAGGAAAGAGTGTAATCAAGCACAAGGAATTCTTGTGACTTGTTTAAGGGTAACTTTTTCATAATTGCAAAAAGATAAACCCTTAAGCACAGGCCTGCAAAGAAACTATGTGTTATGTGCAAATGCACGCATTAAAAACTGAACGTTGTTGCTTTACTGCATAGATTGTTTACAACTTAAACAGAAGTTGTATGGAAAGATGGTGCTATTTGAAGACCAGTACATGCAGCCCTGGAGAAGATGGCCTGATGCAGCCAGCAGCATGGGCAGGGCAAGCATGCCTCATCAGCAGCAAAAGACAGTGAAGATCAGCTGGGGCCCTTGTGCTGTGGCACTCAACTAGCTGGCTGCAACACGGGGCTTGAGATGGCACTGCTAAGCAGTGGTAGTGCTGGGGATGAAGTAGAAGGCTGGGAGCACTGGTGACTGGTTGAGACTGCTGAAGACCCTGAGTGTCTACTTCCACCCCAGTGACACTGCCACAGAGGAATGCCATTGTACTGGTAGGCAAAAGGGCAGAGATGGGGGTGGGGACAGGCAGATAGGGGGATTTGAGGTACCCCTGAGATTATGTGTTCAGGGTGCTAAGTGCCTGAATTTTGATCACATGGCCACCGAATTGCTGCAGTGATCTTAACTTAGGGGCTGGGCATAAGTATGTTCATTCAATGCAGCTGTAAACTCAATCAATCGGAATTGAGCTGAATGGGATCTTGGGGGTCTTCTAATCCCTGCTCAAGCAGGAGATCATATACAATTTGAGACAAGTGATTGTTCAGTCTCTTCTTAAAAACTCCAGTGATGAAGCACTCATAACTTCTAAAGGCAAGCTGTTTCACTGGTTAATTGTCCTCACTGTTAGGAAGTTTCTTCATAATTCCAGGTTGCTTTGCTCCTTTATTAATTCCATCCATTGTTTCTTATCTTGACTTCTGGAGTTTTGGAGAATAGGTTTAGGGCCTCCTCTTCTTTGTGACAGCCCCTCAGATACTGGATTATTGCTATCATGTCTCCACTAGTCCTTCCTCTAGAATAGACATACACAGTTTCTCAATATGTTTTAGTCTCCAGCCGTGTAATCATCCTAGTTGCTCTTCTCTGCAAAGTCTCAACTCTTCTTTGTAATTTGGTGACCAAAACTGGATGCAATATTCCAGGGAAACTGTTACAGAGTAAATGCTTGTTAAGTGAGGGCTGCCTATAGATCAAATTCTGTTGAAGTTTATGTAATTTGAATCATGACATTAATAGGAAAAATATGCCATTGTTCTCTCTCACCCTTTGGCTTCAGGCATTCTTTGCTTGTTTGCCTATACTCTGTTCCTCTATCACCATTATGTTTGGGTATGGACTCCACTTGTCAGACAAGGCAATAATATTTTACATGGGTTTTTATGTTCAAGTGCATGGAAGAAGTTTATCAACCTTGTGGTAATATATGTCATGATATATTGGGGGGTTGGTGATACCTGTTACTTTAGGATTGGGATACTTTAAATCAGTGGTCACCAACTGGTGGTCTGTGGACCACTGGTGGACCGCGAGAAAATTTAGTGGTCCACAGAAAAATTATTTGCAATTTTTATATTGCACTAAATCAGGGGTCCTCAAACTATGGCCCCTGGGACAGATACATGCAATGGAGGTTTGTGTTGCTGCAGAGACTCCCCTTTCAAGGTCTTTTTGTGTGGGTCGGAGGGGGACAGAAATTCTGACTTGGGGTCTGCTTCAGCCTCCTGCTGCAAGGCTTTGGGTGAAGGCTGGAGGGAAGCGCTGCTGGTGGCGAAGAGCCAGAGGACCTTGTTCCAGTGGGACTGCATTATGGCCTGGAACTGACTAACCATCTCAGCCCACTGAGCCTCCAGGCACTCGTATCTGGCCTTGCACTCCCGCAGGTCTTCCCTCTGCTTGGAAAGCCTATGCTCATAGTTCTCAGTGAGGTGCTTCTCCTGAGCCTCCTTCTTGGTCACATCCAATTTGAACTGAGCTGTTTTCCAACTGTTTCTCATGTTGCCTGCTTAGCTTCAGCAACTGCTTCCTGTTGCCCTAAGGAGCCTGGGGAGGGAGGAGTGGCTGAGAGGGAAGGGGTGAGTAGAGGCTGGTGAGGCGCCCCTCCACATGAGTGACATCTAGCTGGCCACGCCCACCCAGTCAAATGACCACCTAGCCACGCTCACCCAGCCAGTCATAAGGCAGATCATATTAGTTGTCCGCGGGATTTAAAATTATGAATTTAGCAGTCCCTGAGGTCCAAAAGATTGGTGACCCCTGCTTTAAATTATGACAGGAATATGTTGTAGACCACACAATATATTGCAAGCTAGACATAAGTAGGCATCCCTTGAGAAGTCCTATAGAACAGGTGAGGGATCAGAAGACTGGAGGAGGAGGGCTAGTGTTTCTGTTTTCAAAAAATGGAAGAAGCAGGACCAGGAACCTGACATTGGTACAAGCACAGTTCTTAAGCAGATTATCAAATAGCATGTCTGTGAGCCTTCGATAGGAATTCCTTAATTAATAGAAGCCGGCATGGATTTATGCCAAGCAAGTCATGCTAGACTAACTCAATCTCCTTTTATGACAGAGTTACTAGTCTGGTTGATTGGAGACATGCGGTGGATATAGTACAGCAAGATTTGTTTTTATTCATAAAATGGTCAAATATTTTGACAACTCAACCATTAGTTGGCCCAAGGATCATATTCAAAGGGTAACCATAAATGGCACCAAATCTACCTGTAGAGATGTTTTAAGTGAGGTGCCACAGGGTTATGTCTCAGATCCAGAGCTAGTCAATTTATTTATAAATCATATAAATGAGAGTCACTGGGATGCTTATAAAATTCTTAGATAATACAAAGCTAGGAATTGCGATTAATACTTGGAATAAGGGGGAGGGGGGATTAAAAAAAAAACTTGAAAGAAGAATGGGCCAAAACTAATGCAATGAAATTTAGCAAGAAGAAATATAAAGTCATCCGTCTAGGTAAGAAAAACAAAACAAACATGTGCAGAATGTAAGAAATCTGTCTCAAGAACAGTACATGTAAAAAGGACTTGAGTGTACTAATGGATCACAATCTCAGCATATCACAACATTATAATGCCGCTGCAAAGAAGGCAGACAATAGCTTGAAGAGCATCTAGGGAAGCATAGAATTCAGATCATGAGAATTAATTATCCTCCTATATCCTGCCTTCATCTGGCCTCACTTGAGCTTTTATGTTTAGTTATTCACATCCTAGTTTAAAAATGCAATGATAAACTGGAGCAAGTCTAGAGAAGGGCTAGCAAGCTGTTGAAAAAACTGAAAACTCCTGAAAGAAATGGTGAAAAAACCCAGCATCTTGTAGATGTAACTTATAGAAAAGAAGATTCAGTGGGGATATGATGTTTTCACATTCCCAAGGGTTTGGACTTATTACTTCTAGTCTTATCTTCTAGAAAAGGAGTATCAAACTCACATCACGTTGTCATCACGTGATGTATCATGACTTTTTTTCCCTTTCGCTAAACCGGGGATGGGCATGGCCAGCTCATGATGCTCTGGTTACCTCTCGCTTGGATTACTGCAATGCTCTCTACATGGGGCTCCCCTTGAAGAGCACCCGGAGACTCCAGTTGGTTCAGAATGCAGCTGCGTGGGTGATAGTGGGAGCCGCACGTGGCTCCCATGTAACACTACTCCTGCGCAGACTGCACTGGCTACCTGTGGTCTTTCAGGTGCACTTCAAGGTTTTGGTGACTACCTTTAAAGCGCTCCATGGCTTAGGGCCAGGGTACTTACAGGACCGCCTGCTGTTACCGAATGCCTCCCACCGACCTGTACGCTCGCACAGAGAGGGACTCCTTAGGGTGCCGTCCGCCAAGCAATGTCGGCTGGCGGCCCCCAGGGGGAGGGCCTTCTCTGTGGGGGCTCCCACCCTTTGGAACGAACTTCCCCCTGGACTTCGTCAACTGCCAGACCTTCGGACTTTCCGCCGCGAGCTGAAGACCTATTTGTTTATTCGCGCAGGACTGGCATAGGATTTTAATAGTTTTAATGTTTTAATATTTTATAATTTTATGGGGTTTATCATTTTAATGTTTTAATTCGGCCATTTGTGTAATAAGTTTTTTAATTCATTGTTTTATGTGTATCTTGTTGTTGCTTTTTATTTTGGCTGTGAGTCCCTCGGGAGAAGGGCGGTATAAAAATTCAATAATTAATAATAATAATAACAATAATAATAATAATAATAATAATAATAATAATAATAATAATAATAATAATAATAATAATAATAATAATAATAATAATAATAATAATAATAATAATAATAATAATAATAATAATAATAATAATAATAATAATAATAATAATAATAATAATAATAATAATAATAATAATAATAATAATAATAATAATAATAATAATAATAATAATAATAATAATAATAATAATAATAATAATAATAATAATAATAATAATAATAATAATAATAATAATAATAATAATAATAATAATAATAATAATAATAATAATAATAATAATAATAATAATAATAATAATAATAATAATAATAATAATAATAATAATAATAATAATAATAATAATAATAATAATAATAATAATAATAATAATAATAATAATAATAATAATAATAATAATAATAATAATAATAATAATAATAATAATAATAATAATAATAATAATAATAATAATAATAATAATAATAATAATAATAATAATAATAATAATAATAATAATAATAATAATAATAATAATAATAATAATAATAATAATAATAATAATAATAATAATAATAATAATAATAATAATAATAATAATAATAATAATAATAATAATAATAATAATAATAATAATAATAATAATAATAATAATAATAATAATAATAATAATAATAATAATAATAATAATAATAATAATAATAATAATAATAATAATAATAATAATAATAATAATAATAATAATAATAATAATAATAATAATAATAATAATAATAATAATAATAATAATAATAATAATAATAATAATAATAATAATAATAATAATAATAATAATAATAATAATAATAATAATAATAATAATAATAATAATAATAATAATAATAATAATAATAATAATAATAATAATAATAATAATAATAATAATAATAATAATAATAATAATAATAATAATAATAATAATAATAATAATAATAATAATAATAATAATAATAATAATAATAATAATAATAATAATAATAATAATAATAATAATAATAATAATAATAATAATAATAATAATAATAATAATAATAATAATAATAATAATAATAATAATAATAATAATAATAATAATAATAATAATAATAATAATAATAATAATAATAATAATAATAATAATAATAATAATAATAATAATAATAATAATAATAATAATAATAATAATAATAATAATAATAATAATAATAATAATAATAATAATAATAATAATAATAATAATAATAATAATAATAATAATAATAATAATAATAATAATAATAATAATAATAATAATAATAATAATAATAATAATAATAATAATAATAATAATAATAATAATAATAATAATAATAATAATAATAATAATAATAATAATAATAATAATAATAATAATAATAATAATAATAATAATAATAATAATAATAATAATAATAATAATAATAATAATAATAATAATAATAATAATAATAATAATAATAATAATAATAATAATAATAATAATAATAATAATAATAATAATAATAATAATAATAATAATAATAATAATAATAATAATAATAATAATAATAATAATAATAATAATAATAATAATAATAATAATAATAATTTTAAGGAACTTCCTGGAGAATTTTAGCTTTTTCCTAGAAAGTATTTGGAAAAATATTCTTTCCAGTCCATTTGATAATTGTTAAGTTCGGGAAGTAACGAGGCTGGAGACCAGGGTAGTGACAACAGCTCTTTAATATAGGGTGAACCCAGCAACAGGCTGGGGCAAAAACCTCTCCTTTTATACAGTTCTGTTGAGGTTCCCAATCAGCAACGTGCTGATTTCCGCTCAAATATTTAAAGGCACAACTGTTAATACATAACACTCCTCCCTCCCAGAAAACACTTGGTCTTATTTACATATTTATTTATTTATTTATTTATTTATTTATTTATTTATTTATTTATTTATTTATTTATTTATTTATTTATTTATTTATTTATTTATTTATTTATTTATTTATTTATTTATTTATTTATTTATTTATTTATTTATTTATTTATTTATTTATTTATTTATTTATTTATTTATTTATTTATTTATTTATTTATTTATTTATTTATTTATTTATTTATTTATTTATTTATTTATTTATTTATTTATTTATTTATTTATTTATTTATTTATTTATTTATTTATTTATTTATTTATTTATTTATTTATTTATTTATTTATTTATTTATTTATTTATTTATTTATTTATTTATTTATTTATTTATTTATTTATTTATTTATTTATTTATTTATTTATTTATTTATTTATTTATTTATTTATTTATTTATTTATTTATTTATTTATTTATTTATTTATTTATTTATTTATTTATTTATTTATTTATTTATTTATTTATTTATTTATTTATTTATTTATTTATTTATTTATTTATTTATTTATTTATTTATTTATTTATTTATTTATTTATTTATTTATTTATTTATTTATTTATTTATTTATTTATTTATTTATTTATTTATTTATTTATTTATTTATTTATTTATTTATTTATTTATTTATTTATTTATTTATTTATTTATTTATTTATTTATTTATTTATTTATTTATTTATTTATTTATTTATTTATTTATTTATTTATTTATTTATTTATTTATTTATTTATTTATTTATTTATTTATTTATTTATTTATTTATTTATTTATTTATTTATTTATTTATTTATTTATTTATTTATTTATTTATTTATTTATTTATTTATTTATTTATTTATTTATTTATTTATTTATTTATTTATTTATTTATTTATTTATTTATTTATTTATTTATTTATTTATTTATTTATTTATTTATTTATTTATTTATTTATTTATTTATTTATTTATTTATTTATTTATTTATTTATTTATTTATTTATTTATTTATTTATTTATTTATTTATTTATTTATTTATTTATTTATTTATTTATTTATTTATTTATTTATTTATTTATTTATTTATTTATTTATTTATTTATTTATTTATTTATTTATTTATTTATTTATTTATTTATTTATTTATTTATTTATTTATTTATTTATTTATTTATTTATTTATTTATTTATTTATTTATTTATTTATTTATTTATTTATTTATTTATTTATTTATTTATTTATTTATTTATTTATTTATTTATTTATTTATTTATTTATTTATTTATTTATTTATTTATTTATTTATTTATTTATTTATTTATTTATTTATTTATTTATTTATTTATTTATTTATTTATTTATTTATTTATTTATTTATTTATTTATTTATTTATTTATTTATTTATTTATTTATTTATTTATTTATTTATTTATTTATTTATTTATTTATTTATTTATTTATTTATTTATTTATTTATTTATTTATTTATTTATTTATTTATTTATTTATTTATTTATTTATTTATTTATTTATTTATTTATTTATTTATTTATTTATTTATTTATTTATTTATTTATTTATTTATTTATTTATTTATTTATTTATTTATTTATTTATTTATTTATTTATTTATTTATTTATTTATTTATTTATTTATTTATTTATTTATTTATTTATTTATTTATTTATTTATTTATTTATTTATTTATTTATTTATTTATTTATTTATTTATTTATTTATTTATTTATTTATTTATTTATTTATTTATTTATTTATTTATTTATTTATTTATTTATTTATTTATTTATTTATTTATTTATTTATTTATTTATTTATTTATTTATTTATTTATTTATTTATTTATTTATTTCGGACGGAACGCCTGCAAGGCCATTCGACGCAGGGTGGAAAGGTGCAGAGAGGGCATGTCGGATGCCTTCCTCTGCCAGGTACTCTTCAAACTGGGCTGCCGTGAATTGGGCTCATTGTCGGACACCAGAGTGTCCGCAACCCGTGAGTTGCGAATAGGTGGCGAGGGTTGCGATTACTGCTTCGGCTGTGGTGGACTTCATAAGTATGATCTCTAACCATTTGGAAAATGCGCCCACCACCACTAGGAACGTTTGGCCGTGAAAGGGCCAGCAAAGTCAATGTGGATTCTTGACCAAGGCCCTTGGGGCTTTTCCCATTCTCTGACTGGGGCTGTTGGGGTAGCGGTCTGGACTCTTGGCAAGCTTGGCATTTCCCTACCCTCTCAGCAATCTCTGCCCATGAGTGGCCACCATACATAGCTTCTAGCTAACCCTTCATCCTTACGATGCCTGGGTGACCCTCGTGGAGGAGGTCCAATACCTTTCCTTCCTTCCTTCCTTCCTTCCTTCCTTCCTTCCTTCCTTCCTTCCTTCCTTCCTTCCTTCCTTCCTTCCTTCCTTCCTTCCTTCCTTCCTTCCTTCCTTCCTTCCTTCCTTCCTTCCTTCCTTCCTTCCTTCCTTCCTTCCTTCCTTCCTTCCTTCCTTCCTTCCTTCCTTCCTTCCTTCCTTCCTTCCTTCCTTCCTTCCTTCCTTCCTTCCTTCCTTCCTTCCTTCCTTCCTTCCTTCCTTCCTTCCTTCCTTCCTTCCTTCCTTCCTTCCTTCCTTCCTTCCTTCCTTCCTTCCTTCCTTCCTTCCTTCCTTCCTTCCTTCCTTCCTTCCTTCCTTCCTTCCTTCCTTCCTTCCTTCCTTCCTTCCTTCCTTCCTTCCTTCCTTCCTTCCTTCCTTCCTTCCTTCCTTCCTTCCTTCCTTCCTTCCTTCCTTCCTTCCTTCCTTCCTTCCTTCCTTCCTTCCTTCCTTCCTTCCTTCCTTCCTTCCTTCCTTCCTTCCTTCCTTCCTTCCTTCCTTCCTTCCTTCCTTCCTTCCTTCCTTCCTTCCTTCCTTCCTTCCTTCCTTCCTTCCTTCCTTCCTTCCTTCCTTCCTTCCTTCCTTCCTTCCTTCCTTCCTTCCTTCCTTCCTTCCTTCCTTCCTTCCTTCCTTCCTTCCTTCCTTCCTTCCTTCCTTCCTTCCTTCCTTCCTTCCTTCCTTCCTTCCTTCCTTCCTTCCTTCCTTCCTTCCTTCCTTCCTTCCTTCCTTCCTTCCTTCCTTCCTTCCTTCCTTCCTTCCTTCCTTCCTTCCTTCCTTCCTTCCTTCCTTCCTTCCTTCCTTCCTTCCTTCCTTCCTTCCTTCCTTCCTTCCTTCCTTCCTTCCTTCCTTCCTTCCTTCCTTCCTTCCTTCCTTCCTTCCTTCCTTCCTTCCTTCCTTCCTTCCTTCCTTCCTTCCTTCCTTCCTTCCTTCCTTCCTTCCTTCCTTCCTTCCTTCCTTCCTTCCTTCCTTCCTTCCTTCCTTCCTTCCTTCCTTCCTTCCTTCCTTCCTTCCTTCCTTCCTTCCTTCCTTCCTTCCTTCCTTCCTTCCTTCCTTCCTTCCTTCCTTCCTTCCTTCCTTCCTTCCTTCCTTCCTTCCTTCCTTCCTTCCTTCCTTCCTTCCTTCCTTCCTTCCTTCCTTCCTTCCTTCCTTCCTTCCTTCCTTCCTTCCTTCCTTCCTTCCTTCCTTCCTTCCTTCCTTCCTTCCTTCCTTCCTTCCTTCCTTCCTTCCTTCCTTCCTTCCTTCCTTCCTTCCTTCCTTCCTTCCTTCCTTCCTTCCTTCCTTCCTTCCTTCCTTCCTTCCTTCCTTCCTTCCTTCCTTCCTTCCTTCCTTCCTTCCTTCCTTCCTTCCTTCCTTCCTTCCTTCCTTCCTTCCTTCCTTCCTTCCTTCCTTCCTTCCTTCCTTCCTTCCTTCCTTCCTTCCTTCCTTCCTTCCTTCCTTCCTTCCTTCCTTCCTTCCTTCCTTCCTTCCTTCCTTCCTTCCTTCCTTCCTTCCTTCCTTCCTTCCTTCCTTCCTTCCTTCCTTCCTTCCTTCCTTCCTTCCTTCCTTCCTTCCTTCCTTCCTTCCTTCCTTCCTTCCTTCCTTCCTTCCTTCCTTCCTTCCTTCCTTCCTTCCTTCCTTCCTTCCTTCCTTCCTTCCTTCCTTCCTTCCTTCCTTCCTTCCTTCCTTCCTTCCTTCCTTCCTTCCTTCCTTCCTTCCTTCCTTCCTTCCTTCCTTCCTTCCTTCCTTCCTTCCTTCCTTCCTTCCTTCCTTCCTTCCTTCCTTCCTTCCTTCCTTCTGGGGAGGACATCGTTCTAGAGTAGAACGCTATAGGGCTTCTGTGCCGTTTGGAAGTCTATGGCTGAGTACAGCCCCACCCCATAAGGGGACGATCGCAAACCAGCACTAGGGGTAGTGAGTCGTGATATTGGATGAGCAGGCTATCACTTGAGAGCAGGTTCTTTACTGCTTCAAAAGCCCTATTTTCTGACTTTCCCCAAGACCAAACAGTATTTTTCCCTAAGAGCCTATGCAGCGGTTCCGCAACGGTTGCTTTGTTCTTCAAAAAGACCGCGTAAAAATTAACCAATCCCAGGAATGCCTGCAGCTCTGCTTTGTTTTTGGGCGCTGGAGCCTTCCTAATTGCCTTAACTTTGCTCTCAGTAGGGTGAATTCCTTTCTTGTCTATCCCGTAGCCCAAGAAATCGACCGATTCGACCCCTATCTGACATTTATTTGTCTTGACTTTTAATCCGGCTGTCCGGAAAATGCTCAAGACCTTTCTTAACCGCTCCCCCAATTCCTCCATGTTTTCCCCTGAAATTAGGACATCATCGAAGTAGGGAACTACCCCTGGGAGCCCTTGCAGTAGTCGTTCCATCAGGTTTTGGAACAGCCCTGGTGCCACACTAACCCCAAATTGCAATCGGTGCACTTGAATGCCCCCTGTGCGTTACAATCGTTTGGGCTTCAGCTGTGCGGGCGTCTACTGGCAGTTGTTGGTAGGCTTGGGCCAAGTCTAACTTTGCAAAGACTTGCCCTTGCCCCAAGGAGTGCAATAAATGTTGCACCACGGAACCGGTACGCGCTTTTCTGTAAGGCTTTGTTGCCGCCTTGTAGTCAGCGCAAATTCTAATTGACCCGTCCGATTTGATGGGGTGACGATTGGCGTCTCCCACTTTGCGTGATCGACTGGCACCAAAACCCCTGATTTATGAGCTTGTCCAGCTCCTTATCAATTTTGGTTTTAGGGCAAAGGACTCTCCTCGCCTTAAGCCTAATGGGGCTACCTGGGGTCTAAGTTGAAGGAAATAGGGGTCCCTTGTACTTGCCCAGGCAGTCCTTGAAGACATCTTGAACTCGTTAAAGAGAATGTCTTTCAAATTGCAGTCACTTCTGTAGATGCCAGTCACTCCCATGCCCAGGGCACGAAACCAGTCTAGTCCCAACAGACTGGGCAGAGTTCCTTCGACGATCGTGATGGGCAGGGTCTTTTGTGAGGCCGTACTCGACTCGGACGGAGGTGGTCCTCGAACAGGGATGCGATTCCCTGGTAGTCGTGCACTCGTAGCCGCTGTGCTTGCAGATGGCGCCGCGACGGACGGCAGCGACTTCGCCAGGGTGTCCCAGGACATGATGGTGATCGCTGATCCCGTGTCTACTTCAAGCCTGCACCGTACTCCCTCGATCTTGGGCTTTGTGAAAATCTTCTTTCCACTTTGGTTGAGGCGCGCCTATAATGACAGTCGTTTGGTTAGACTTCGCCTTTCTTGTTTGAACCAATCGCGGGCCGCCTTTCCGGTTCCGCTTTGATTGGCCGATTTGAATTTTCGGCGGAAGGTTGGGCCGCCTGCAAACCTGAGCTAAGTGTCCTTTCTTCCCACACACCGGCATGTTGCGTCTTTAAACCTGCAGCGTTGGCGCTGATGCTGCCCTCCGCAGCTTCCGCACTCGCCACGGTCCTCAGTGTCGCGCCGGTCCGCAGACCCTTCCTCATCCTCGCCTCACCTTCGGATTCGGACTGAATCTCCTCCTGGTGTACTGGCGTTGGCTTTGCGCCGCCTTGGATTGAAGAGGCTTTTGCAGAGTCTCTGCTGCTTTAGTAGACATTTCGTGTGCTCTGGCCTCGCCCAGAGCGGTGGCTAGTGTCAGGTTGCTCCTGGCTAGCAGTCGTCGCCGTGGCGGATGTCCTTGACCTCGGATGAGTTGCTCGAGTAGCACTTCGCCCAAGTCTCGGTATCCGCAGTCCTTGGACGCCTTCTTAAAGCGCCATGTAGTCACCGATGGACTCGCCTCCATCTGTCTCGTTCTCCGAATTCAAACCGCTGCACGTATTTGGACGGCGCGGTGCGAAATGGTTCTTCAGCAAAGTCTGCAGAGTCGGCCACGATACCGATTGTATCGGCGTTGGCTCTGCCAGGGCTTCCGCAATCTCGATTACCTCCGCCCGCAATGGCTTAGGAAGTAAGCCCGCTTATGTTATCAGGATCCTGTAGTTCGTTGGCTTCTAGAAAGCTTTCAAACGGGTCATATATGTTCCCATTTCTCCTTGCCCGGGTTGTACGGTGCGGGTGGCGTGTTTGCCATTTCCGCGTTTCTGCCCTGAGTTTGCTGGGTTCGGGACTAGCGTGCTTCAGCTCGGTTCTGGTTCTCCTTAGCCTCGAGATCCCACCTTCGTCGCCAATGTTAAGTTCGGGAAGTAACGAGGCTGGAGACCAGGGTAGTGACAACAGCTCTTTAATATAGGGTGAACCCAGCAACAGGCTGGGGCAAAAACCTCTCCTTTTATACAGTTCTGCTGGAGGCTTCGTCCAATCAGCAACGTGCTGATTTCCCGCTCAAATATTTAAAGGCACAACTGTTAATACATAACAATAATGATATGGCTTAACATTATTGAAAATAGCCCTGTGTCTGGATTCTCCACCTTCCATCACTCACGTGCTCTCTAGTCCCATGATTTGCTTCATCTACCAACTAGCTAAGTAAATAATTTCATTTAAGATGAAATGATCCAAACATTTTTGTAAGGCTTTTGCACAATCCATTAGGGCAGGGGTCTGCAAACTTGGCTCTTTTAAGACTTGTGGACTTCATCTCCCAGAATTCCTCAGCCAGCTTTGCTAAAAGAGCCAAGTTTACAGACCCCTGCGTTAGGGATTTTTTTTTAACCTCAGGAAGATTTCATATAGGCTTTACAGTCAAGAAAATATAAATTTTGCTAACAGAAAGAGAGTGAAGTATTTTTAATTCTCACAAATGAAGGTAAATATACATGTCCCAGGATATTGTCTGGGTTGGTCATCGGGACCAGAAGTTTTGTCTTCTGAACTTTCGGACTTGTGCTGCATTTCATCTTCAGGGAACTTCTCCCTAGCATTTTTTATTCTGTTCTAACTGGAAAGATGTCACTAGCAGTAGCTGATCCTGAACCTTTATGCTCGCTAGTTCTATACAGCCAGCTAACCAGCCACTTAGCTAACCATGTGAGCTTAAATTCAGGCAGTCATTCTGCAGGTTCTCAATTTGCCCTGGCACACCTGGTAAACACCTCTGTACAACACAGCCTAACTATTTTTTTTACATAGTGACACAATATGTAGGGAAAGATTGTGGTAGCACTATTTTGCTCATTAATGGTTACACTTACGCACGGACTGACCATGGTTCCTGAATTGGTGTTTATGATCATTCTTTTTTGGTGGTGATCAGAAAACAACTTATCATCACATTGGTAAATTGGTGCCCTTCCCTAATGCTTGTGGCTATCCTGGAATGTTTCTTACAACAACGATACCACAGGTAAATAAGCATTATCTTATGTTTTTATTCTGTTTCTCCTCCTCCTTCCTAGTCAGACGCAATGTGTTCATTTCCCCCACCCCCTTCTAGCTCTATAATTTCAGTTTAGGGTTAGCATTTAGAAAGTCTGATTGGCGCAAACTCATATAATTACTGTCCTCATCGTGATGCATAAATTTCATGGCAAGGAACAGTTTTTAAAATCTGTTATGAATGCCGGCCCTTAGGCTAGTTCAGATGCTTACTGGTTGAAACATACCTGTTTACTAGTTTGGGCATTTGCCACATCATTCCTTAAAGATTAAGTGCCATTTTGTTCGTACAATATATAGGCGCTGGTGTTGGCCCAAATAAGGCAAAGTGGCGTAGAGTTATTATTGGCTTAATTGCTTTGCAAAATGGTATTTAAGGGGAAATACGGGTAAAAGAACTTGGTCAGAAGGTAATTGTGGACATGTTCATATGAACAAGCCTTAAAAAGTATGCCTATGCGTTAAGCTATTCCATTTAGCCTGGATTAGTTTCATTCTGGTATTTCAAATTCTAAAACAACTCCACAGAATGTCCAGGTCTTAACCTAATGTCCAGGGGTGAAATCCAGCAAGTTCTGACAAGTTCTGGAGAACCGATAGCAGAAATTTTGAGTAGTTCAGAGAACCGGCAAATACCACTCTGGCTGGCCTCAGAATGGGCTGGGAATGGAGATTTTGCAGTATCCTTCTCCTGCCATGCCCACCAAACCATGTCCACCAAGCCACACTATGCCCACCAAGCCACGCCCACAGAACCGGTAGTAAAAAAATTTGAACTTCACCACTGCTAATGTCTATTTGTTTTCTTGAAAGCTCTGTAACAGTGTTCATTCAACATGGCCCAGTAGCCATTTCTGGTCCAAGTGTGGCAAATGGAGAAAGAAAGAAAGAAGGAAAGAAAGAAAAAAAGAAAGAAAGAAAGAAAGAAAGAAAGAAAGAAAGAAAGAAAGAAAGAAAGAAAGAAAGAAAGAAAGAAAGAAAAAGAAAGAAAGAAAGAAAGAAAGAAAGAAAGAAAGAAAGAAAGAAAGAAAGAAAGAAAGAAAGAAAGAAAGAAAGAAAGAAAGAAAGAAAGAAAGAAAAAGAAAGAAAGAAAGAAAGAAAGAAAGAAAGAAAGAAAGAAAGAAAGAAAGAAAGAAAGAAAGAAAGAAAGAAAGAAAGAAAGAAAGAAAGAAAGAAAGAAAGAAAGAAAGAAAGAAAGAAAAAAGAAAAGAAAGAAAGAAAGAAAGAAAGAAAGAAAGAAAGAAAGAAAGAAAGAAAGAAAGAAAGAAAGAAAGAAAGAAAGAAAGAAAGAAAGAAAGAAAGAAAGAAAGAAAGAAAGAAAGAAAGAAAGAAAGAAAGAAAGAAAGAAAGAAAGAAAGAAAGAAAGAAAGAAAGAAAGAAAGAAAGAAAGAAAGAAAGAAAGAAAGAAAGAAAGAAAGAAAGAAAGAAAGAAAGAAAGAAAGAAAGAAAGAAAGAAAGAAAGAAAGAAAGAAAGAAAGAAAGAAAGAAAGAAAGAAAGAAAGAAAGAAAGAAAGAAAGAAAGAAAGAAAGAAAGAAAGAAAGAAAGAAAGAAAGAAAGAAAGAAAGAAAGAAAGAAAGAAAGAAAGAAAGAAAGAAAGAAAGAAAGAAAGAAAGAAAGAAAGAAAGAAAGAAAGAAAGAAAGAAAGAAAGAAAGAAAGAAAGAAAGAAAGAAAGAAAGAAAGAAAGAAAGA
Source organism: Ahaetulla prasina (assembly GCF_028640845.1). NCBI lineage: Eukaryota > Metazoa > Chordata > Lepidosauria > Squamata > Colubridae > Ahaetulla > Ahaetulla prasina. Next base: position 265,246,239 of record NC_080539.1, on the reverse strand, counting down.
AAGAAAGAAAGAAAGAAAGAAAGAAAGAAAGAAAGAAAGAAAGAAAGAAAGAAAGAAAGAAAGAAAGAAAGAAAGAAAGAAAGAAAGAAAGAAAGAAAGAAAGAAAGAAAGAAAGAAAGAAAGAAAGAAAGAAAGAAAGAAAGAAAGAAAGAAAGAAAGAAAGAAAGAAAGAAAGAAAGAAAGAAAGAAAGAAAGAAAGAAAGAAAGAAAGAAAGAAAGAAAGAAAGAAAGAAAGAAAGAAAGAAAGAAAGAAAGAAAGAAAGAAAGAAAGAAAGAAAGAAAGAAAGAAAGAAAGAAAGAAAGAAAGAAAGAAAGAAAGAAAGAAAGAAAGAAAGAAAGAAAGAAAGAAAGAAAGAAAGAAAGAAAGAAAGAAAGAAAGAAAGAAAGAAAGAAAGAAAGAAAGAAAGAAAGAAAGAAAGAAAGAAAGAAAGAAAGAAAGAAAGAAAGAAAGAAAGAAAGAAAGAAAGAAAGAAAGAAAGAAAGAAAAAAAGAAAGAAAGAAAGAAAGAAAGAAAGAAAGAAAGAAAGAAAGAAAGAAAGAAAGAAAGAAAGAAAGAAAGAAAGAAAGAAAGAAAGAAGCTTTTAGAATAGAATAGAATAGAATAGAATAGAATAGAATAGAATAGAATAGAATAGAATAGAATAGAATAGAATAGAATAGAATAGAATAGAATAGAATAGAATAGAATAGAATAGAATAGAATAGAATAGAATAGAATAGAATAGAATAGAATAGAATAGAATAGAATAGAATAGAATAGAATAGAATAGAATAGAATAGAATAGAATAGAATAGAATAGAATAGAATAGAATAGAATAGAATAGAATAGAATAGAATAGAATAGAATAGAATAGAATAGAATAGAATAGAATAGAATAGAATAGAATAGAATAGAATAGAATAGAATAGAATAGAATAGAATAGAATAGAATAGAATAGAATAGAATAGAATAGAATAGAATAGAATAGAATAGAATAGAATAGAATAGAATAGAATAGAATAGAATAGAATAGAATAGAATAGAATAGAATAGAATAGAATAGAATAGAATAGAATAGAATAGAATAGAATAGAATAGAATAGAATAGAATAGAATAGAATAGAATAGAATAGAATAGAATAGAATAGAATAGAATAGAATAGAATAGAATAGAATAGAATAGAATAGAATAGAATAGAATAGAATAGAATAGAATAGAATAGAATAGAATAGAATAGAATAGAATAGAATAGAATAGAATAGAATAGAATAGAATAGAATAGAATAGAATAGAATAGAATAGAATAGAATAGAATAGAATAGAATAGAATAGAATAGAATAGAATAGAATAGAATAGAATAGAATAGAATAGAATAGAATAGAATAGAATAGAATAGAATAGAATAGAATAGAATAGAATAGAATAGAATAGAATAGAATAGAATAGAATAGAATAGAATAGAATAGAATAGAATAGAATAGAATAGAATAGAATAGAATAGAATAGAATAGAATAGAATAGAATAGAATAGAATAGAATAGAATAGAATAGAATAGAATAGAATAGAATAGAATAGAATAGAATAGAATAGAATAGAATAGAATAGAATAGAATAGAATAGAATAGAATAGAATAGAATAGAATAGAATAGAATAGAATAGAATAGAATAGAATAGAATAGAATAGAATAGAATAGAATAGAATAGAATAGAATAGAATAGAATAGAATAGAATAGAATAGAATAGAATAGAATAGAATAGAATAGAATAGAATAGAATAGAATAGAATAGAATAGAATAGAATAGAATAGAATAGAATAGAATAGAATAGAATAGAATAGAATAGAATAGAATAGAATAGAATAGAATAGAATAGAATAGAATAGAATAGAATAGAATAGAATAGAATAGAATAGAATAGAATAGAATAGAATAGAATAGAATAGAATAGAATAGAATAGAATAGAATAGAATAGAATAGAATAGAATAGAATAGAATAGAATAGAATAGAATAGAATAGAATAGAATAGAATAGAATAGAATAGAATAGAATAGAATAGAATAGAATAGAATAGAATAGAATAGAATAGAATAGAATAGAATAGAATAGAATAGAATAGAATAGAATAGAATAGAATAGAATAGAATAGAATAGAATAGAATAGAATAGAATAGAATAGAATAGAATAGAATAGAATAGAATAGAATAGAATAGAATAGAATAGAATAGAATAGAATAGAATAGAATAGAATAGAATAGAATAGAATAGAATAGAATAGAATAGAATAGAATAGAATAGAATAGAATAGAATAGAATAGAATAGAATAGAATAGAATAGAATAGAATAGAATAGAATAGAATAGAATAGAATAGAATAGAATAGAATAGAATAGAATAGAATTGAATAGAATAGAATAGAATAGAATAGAATAGAATAGAATAGAATAGAATAGAATAGAATAGAATAGAATAGAATAGAATAGAATAGAATAGAATAGAATAGAATAGAATAGAATAGAATAGAATAGAATAGAATAGAATAGAATAGAATAGAATAGAATAGAATAGAATAGAATTGTTTCTGGCACACAGCAGAATGTATTAGAGGGCCTCTTTTGAATGCACAGGTAAAATACTAACAGCACCTGAGAGAGTGTGTGTATATTCTTTATATACACAAGGTGTTTCCTCCCCCCCCCACATGATATACATATACCGTATTTTTTGAAGTATAAGACACACCTTTTTCCCCCAAAAAAGAGAGTGAAAATCTGGCTGTGTTTTATATTCCAAATGTAGCCCCACCCAGCTTCTCAAATGGTGGTTTCAGACTCTGGAAAAAAGCATTAGAAATGAAGCTTCAGAAAAGAAGCCCCCAAACAGCTTCAGAAAAGCAGCTCCCAAACAGAGCTTCAGAGGCTTTTTTCCTGAAGCTCTGTTTTGGAGGCTTTCAGAGGCAGGAAAAAAAAGTATTTTCTGAAACGGAGTTTCAGAAGTTTCAGTGGCAGGAAAAAAAGCAAAAAAAAAAAAAAAAAAGCAAGGCACAGACCAAGGAACCTGCTAAAATTCACTTCTGGGAACAGCTGATTGGAGGTATTCCAGGAGGCTGATCTACCTGCCAATCAGCTTTTTCCTTATTTTCCTCCCCAAAAACTAAGGTGCGTCTTATACTCCAAAAATACGGTACTTTCGAAGAAATATCTTTAATGCAGACATAAGGAAATAGAAGCTGACTTAAGAATCAAGAAAGAGCTTTCATGCATTAAACATGTATGTTCTGAATTATTAAGAATACTATTATTCATGTTCCTGATTCTTTTTTAAGGCTGCTGCTGGTTTCTGCCTGTTTTCATTACGTAATGCATAATGCTTATAATGATTCTCACCCACTATGGTATCACTGGAGCATTCTTTAACATTTCACCAAGCATACATCTGTAGCATTCGCAACACATTTAGCAATAGCACATAAACTTACCGTATATACCGCCCCAAAGTGGTTTACAGAACTCTCAGGCTGGTTTACAATGTTTTGCATATTGCCCCCAACAATCTGGGTCCTCATTTTACCGATCTTGGAAGGATGGAAGGCTTGAGCTCTGTCTAGATTGAATTCCAGGCTATGAGCAGAGTTTGCCTGTTTGCCTGCAATACAGGTAGTCCTCAATTTATGACCACAATTGAGTCCAAAATTGTTGTCGCTAAATGAGACATTTGCGTATGTCTGGTTCATATATTCTGTCCACTGTATTCTGTATTGGTTATAGAAAACAATAGCACTGTTCCATTCTGAAGGATTTTAGTAGAGCAGAGTTTTTCCAAACCTAAAAACCTCTAAAGAGGCAATAATTTCTATGCACTGTGAAGCCCCGAGAAAAGGGAGATGATACTGTCATTGTTTATGCTTCTTCAGCTGACTGTTATTTTGCTTGTTAGTTCCCACACAGTGACATCATTACTTCCTAATATAATGCACATTATCTTAAAAGGTAGTAACAGCTTCAGATGTGTAAGTCTATTGTTCCCTTCCATACCCAGAAAATAACATCAGCAGGCAAGGTTATTTAAATAATTCCTTAGTCTTTCACGATCAGAGTTAAGAAGATCATATATGAGCCCCAAGACATCAGTTGCATCTCAATGGACAATTAAATGGGTACATCCACAGGTGTATTTTTGAATTCATGGTGATTGGAAGTTGATGGGTGTACAGTCAAATTATCATGTGAAAAAGTAAAGGGGAAAAATCCATTTGTATAACACTAAATCAAATTGCACTCATATCAGAAGAACAGAGGTGCTTCCGGGTTGAAAGGATTAGTTTTGCCTGGGAGATGTCCAGTTGGGGCTACTTTCATTGCCCTGGCAGGAGCTGGAGTGAAGAACGGGCGCTCACCCTGTCCCATGGCAGCACTCAGGTCTCGAATGCAGACTTTCTGCTTCTCAAGCCAGCATCCTAATCATGCGAGCCATGATGTTCCTATAACACTAAATTATGTATAGCCATGTCCAAAATGTAAGAACCATAATTCTCAATGATTAATTCAACATATTAGGTGATTATTCACACCTAGGATTTTTTTGTTTCTTCACAGTATTTTAAAGCTCGGGTTTTTTCCATTCATCTTGTGTAATAATGAATATTAGAAAATCCTTGCTAAAAAAAAATAGATGAATTCTTGGAACAGCTCTGGAGTCCCCATTTTCTTCTGTCGTCAGAATCCTTATGGAAGAATATGTCAACAAGCAGGCCCAGCCGAATATAAATAAGGAAGAGAAGTTGGTGAAGTAATAACAAAATACATTCCTAGATTTAAATATTCATGAAGACCATGGCAATGAAGTAATCTGCTACATGGAACAAAGGCTGTTTATAAGGTAAGTGAAATACTAAAGTGCAGATATCAAATTAACAATAAACATATGTTTTGTCAAAGCCGTTGATTTCTCCATTGTAATATGGCTGTGAAAGTTGAAGATTTACAAGGGCTGAAGGAAGAAAAAATGATGCCTTTGAATTATGGTGTTAAAGACAATGGTTACAAATATCTTGGTCCACAAGAACAAATCATTTAATACGAGATAGAAATAACACCTGACTTCTTAATGAAATCACCATAATGAAGTTAGCTTAAATATTTTGACACATAACAAAAAGGCAAGAATCTTGAAATTTTAGAAAAAAATAGCATGAACTTAGAAGAACTCACATAAGTTGTTTCTGATAGACAATTCTGGCAAAATTACATTCATTCAAGAGTCAGTCAGAAGCAACTGAAGAGGAACAGACGATACACTTTAAAAAATATAACTGACACAAGGTATCAGAAACCCAATAAATGACTGTGGATAATGTAAGAAAAATAATCGATCAAAAATGTATAAGAGTAAGATCTGGACAGTAGGCAAGATACAAATGCTGCTCTAACTGAACCTGTTATGTTTCATCATAAGCATTGGAAAAGTAAGGCTGATTCAGAGTATTCGGCTACTACCAGAACACTCTCCATCTCATGGAATTAATATAACTTATTTGTGAAGGTAGAGTGACATGGAGGGCATAAGAAAGCTGAATGATATGTGCCACTGTTTGGATCCTCAGAAGCTACCAACAACAAGTTGTATTGAGGAAGAACAATAAAAAGTAAAACGGTTCTTAAAGACTAATCAGACAATTCCCAAGCTTGACAGGGGGCTGAAGCTCTTCAGATTCCATCATATATGGTCAATATGACTAGTAAGAAGAAGTGGTAATCAGAATAATAGAGTAACAGAGTTGGAAGGGACTCTGCAGATCAACTAATCCAACCCCTGCTCAAGCAAGTGACCCTATACCATTTCTGACAGATGGCAGTCCAGTCTCTTCTTGAAAGCTTCCAGTAATGAAGCACCCACAACTTCTGAAGGCAAGCTGTTCCATTGGTTGATTGTTCTCACTGTCAGAAAATTTCTCCTTATTTCTAGGTTGAATCTTTCCTTGATCAGATTCCATCCATTATTCCTTGTCTGGCCTTCAGGCACTTTGTAAAGTAGGTTGTCCCCCTCTTCTCTGTGACAGCCCCTCAAATATTGGAGTACTGTTATCATGTCACCCCTGGTCCTTCCCTTCATTAGACTAGCCATGCCCAGTCCTTGCAACCATTCTTCATATTTTAGTCTCTAGGCCCTTAATCATCTTTGTTGCTCTTCTCTGCACTCTTTCTAGAGGCTCAACATCTTTTATGTAGCATGGTGAGCAAAACTGGATGCAATATTCTAGGAACGGTCTTACTAACGTCTTATAGAGAGGTACTAATACCTCATATGATCTTGATTCAATCCCTCTGTTAATGCAAGTTAGGATTGCATTGGCTTTTTTGACTGCTGATACACTGCTGGCTCATATTTAATTGATTGTCCACTAGAACTCCAAGATTGTTCTCACAGTTATTGCTACTAAACCACCTAATTTGTACATGTACTTTTGGTTTTTCTTGCCTAAGTGTAAGAACATACTTTTCTCTATTTTGAATTTCATTTTGTTAGATATTACCCACTGTTCAACTCTGTCGAGATCCATCTGGATCTTGAGCCTATCATCTAGGACAGTGGTCACCAACTGGTGGTCCGTGATAAAATTTTGGTGGTCCACAGAAAAATTATTTGCATTTTTTATATTGCACTAAATCAGGGGTCCTCAAACTACGGCCCCTGGGCCAGATATGTGCAATGAACGTTTGTGTTGCTGCGCAGAGTCTCCCCCTTCAGGGTCTTTTTTTGTGAGTTGGAGGGGAACAGAAATTCCAACTTGGGGTCTGCTTCAGCCTCCTGGTGCAGGGCTTTTGGCAAAGGCTGGAGGGAAGTGCTGCTGGTGGCGAAGAAGATCCAAAAGGACTTGTTTCAGTGGGACTGCCTCAAAGCCTGGAACTGGCTGACCATCTCAACCTACTGAGCCTCCAGGCACCTGTACCTGGCCTTGCACTTCTGCAAGTCTTCCCTCTGCTTGGAAAGTCTATGCTCGTAGTCCTCAGTGAGGTGCTTCTGCTGAGCCTCCTTCTCAGCCAGATCCAAATTGAACTAAGTGGCTCCTTAGCTCCAACAACTGTTACCTGTTGGGGCCCTAAGGAGCCCAGGCGGGGAGGTGAGGAATGGCTGGAAAGGAAATGGGTGGGGTGAGTAGAGGCTGGTGACATTGACTCGACGTGAGTGACATTGAGTTGGCCAGGCCCATCCAGTCACATGACTACTGTTAAGTTTGGGTATTGACGAGGCAGGAGACCAGGTTAGTGACAACAGCTCTTTAATATAGTGTGACCCAGCAAAACTCTGGAGAAAAACCTCTCCTTATATACACTTCAGCCTGAGGCTGCATCCAATCAGAAACGAGATATTTCCCGCCTAAAACTCCCGCCAAAACTTACAGTAATACATTACACTCCTTCCCTCCCAGAAGGCACTTTGCCAATATTTGCATATTACTTCTCTACGTAGTCCTGCAGGTACGTGGGGCGTCTCCTGACTCTCCCGGACCTGCGCAGTTCACTTTCTGGAGTTGAGTCGAGCTTGCCGGAGGGACTTTTCGTTCCTCTGAGCTCCTCCTCCCGGCCATCCGGCCCTGGATTATTCGCCGGCTCGGACCTGCTGTCCTCTAGAGGGACCGGAGGGTGTCGCTGGACCTCGCCTGACTCAGATAAGTCTCTGTTTGGTTCTTTGCTTACGCTTTCTGTTTGTTCTTGGCGCCGGTCAGCTGTGGGGTTAATTAAATCATAGTCAGGGCTGTTCTCGCCTAATTCTGCCTTATCGCTCAATCTGTTTCTTAATTGATCTATGTGGCGCCTCCAGATTCTGCCATCGTCTAGTTCCACTAGATAAGATTTGGGGCCCGTTTTGTCTATGACTATCCCCCTCTTCCAGTTAGGGCCGTCGCTGTAATTATGTGCCCACACTGAGTCTCCTATGTTTAACTCTCGGATTCTATCTGGTTTTGTTTTGAACCCGTCCTGTCGTAGTTGGTGTAGCCGGTCTAGCGGGCACCGTAGCTTCCGCCCCATTAATAGCTCGGCTGGGCTGCGGCGGTGGCCACACAGGGGTCCTGTGTTGACGGTTAGGAATCGTCGATTTGTGCCTGCCAATCGCCGGGCCGCTTCGTGATAGCGCTTCCTCCGCACCTCGGACAAAACGTTCAGCAAGGCCGTTCGACGCAGGGTGGAACGGCGCTGAGAGGGCATGTCGGATGCCCTCTTCAGCCAGGTACCCTTCAAATAATGCTGCGGTGAACTGTGGGCCGTTATCGGACACGAGGGTGTCCGGTAGCCCGTGCGTGGCGAAAAGGTGTTTTAGTGCTGAGATGACAGCTCCCGCGGTTGTGGATTTCATTAGGATGATCTCCAGCCTTTTGGAGAATGCATCCACCACAATTAGAAATGTTTGGCCGTGGAAGGGGCCGGCAAAATCAATGTGTATGCGGGACCAAGGGCCTTGGGGTTTCTCCCACTCCAAAACTGGGGCCGTAGGTGGTAGTGGTCTGGATTCCTGACATACTTGGCATCGGCCAACCCTGTCACTGATTTCCCTGTCCATTAGGGGCCACCAGACATAGCTCCTAGCCAAACCCTTCATCCTCACAATTCCTGGGTGACCCTCATGCAGGAGTTCCAGAACTTTTTTTCTCAGCTTCTCTGGAACTACCACCCTATCCCCCAGAGCAGGCACCCCTTGCACAGACAATTCCCTTTTTCTTTACAAATTCCTTGAAACGTCGCCCGGCGCAGCGGCCATCCCTTGAACCCAACTGATTACAGTCCTTAAAACAACGTCCCGGTAGGAGGCCCGAGCCACTTCCTGCGATGTGACTGGCCCCAGTCCAAAGAGTCAATTAGTAGAACGGTGTGCCCGGGTGGGGTCCTCGATTTCCCTGGCAATGGGCATCTGCTCAATGCGTCCGCATGCCCCAGCTCCTTTCCAGGCCGATGCTGCAGCTTGTAGGAGTATGCGGTCAAAAAATAGTCCATCTGGTCAGTCTAGGTGAGAGTGCTACTGGCGTTGGGCGGTCGCCAGCCAGTAACCCCAATAGCGGTCTGTGATCAGTGACAATTTCAAATCTCGCCCAAAACGTATTCGTGAAATTTTTCACCCCTGACACTATTAGAGCCTCCCTATCTAGCTGGCTGTAATTCCTCTCAGCCGGGACATCGTTCGTGAATAGAACGCTATAGGGGCTTCAGTGCCGTTTGGGAGTCTGTGGCTAAGTACCGCTCCTACTCCATAGGGGACGATCACAAACCAATACTAACGGCAGTCTGTTGTTGTATTGTATTAACAGGCTATCGCTTGATAGCAAACTTTTACTGCCTCAAATGCCCTATTCTCTGACTTCCCCACGACCAAACAGTGTTTTTCCAAGCAATTTATGCAGCGGTTCAGCAACGGTTGCCTTGTCTTTTAAAAACACGGCGTAAAGTTTACCAGACCCAGGAAAGCCTGGAGTTCTGTCTTGTTTTTGGGTGCTGGGGCTCTCTTTATCGCCTTGACTTTGCTCTCAGTGGGGTGAATCCCTTTTTGTCTATTCTATAGCCCAAAATTCAACAGATTCGACCCCTATCTGACACTTGCTTGCTTTGACTTTTAATCCTGCCGACCTAAAAATGGCCAAAACTTTCCTTAATCGCTTCCCCAGTTCTCTTAAATCTTCCCCTGATACCAACACATCATCGAAATAGGGTACGACTCCCGGTAACCCTTGTAGGAGCCGCTCCATCAAATTTTGGAATAGCCCCGGGGCCACACTCACCCGAACTGTAACGGGTGCACTTAAAGGCACCCCGGTGCGTTACAATGGTCTGGGCCTCAGCTGTGCTAGCATCTACGGGTAGCTGTTGGTACGCTTGTGCCAAGTCTAATTTGGCGAAAACTTGTCCGTGCCCTAGTGAGTGCAATAAGTGTTGCACTACTGGAACTGGGTAGGCGCTCTTTTGCAATGCTTTGTTCAAGGTAGCCTTGTAATCAGCGCAAATCCTTATGGACCCGTCTGGTTTTATAGGGGTGACGATTGGCGTCTCCCATTTGGCATGGTCAACTGGCACTAGTATCCCCTGGCTGACTAATTTATCTAACTCTTTGTCGATTTTAGGTTTGAGGGCAAAAGGAACCCTCCTTGCCTTTAACCTAATGGGAGCTATTTGGGGATCTAAATTGAAAGAGATAGGGGTCCCCTTGTACTTGCCTAGGCGGTCCTCGAATACGTCTGCGAATTCCTCCAGTAGGGCGTTTTGCAGGTTGCATCCGCTCCGGTGGACGCCAGTCACCCCCATTCCCAACGCCCGGAACCAGTCTAGCCCCAGCAAGCTTGGCAAGGTTCCCTCGACTAACGTGATGGGCAGGGTCTTTTCGTATGTCCCGTACTTGACCTCGGCGGTCGTTGTCCCTCGAACAGGGATGCGGTTGCCCTGGTAATCCTGCACCCGGGCCGTTGTTTCTGTAGCTTGCGCTTTGCGATGTCGGCAAGGCTTTCACAAAAGTGTCCCAGGACATGATTGTGATAGCTGATCCTGTGTCTACTTCCAGTCGGCACGGTACGCCTTCAATTGTCGGGTTTGTGAAGATCTTTTCTTCGATGCGGGTAGCTGCGTGGTCTATGGTAACAGTCATTCGGTTTGACTTCGCGCTCTTTCTTTCCTGGCCAATCGCGGGTCGCCTCGCCGATCTCGCGCTCTGATTGGCTGGTTTGAAATTTCGGCGGGAATGTGGGGTTTGCATCTCTGACTCAGAGCCGCTCTGATTGGCCGATTTGAATTTTCGGTGGGAAGGTTGGGGTGCTCGGCAGACTTGAGCCAGGTGCCCCTTCCTTCCACACCGCCGGCAAATGGCGTCCCTGAACTTACATCTTTGGCGCTGATGTCGCCCCCCGCAACTTCCGCATTCCTCCGGGTCTTCCCTTGTCGATTTTCCGGTGTAGTGGACTTCTTCCTCCTCTTCGCTGGTTGACTCACGATAGGTTTCTTCGTGGTGGACTGTGCTCGGCTTTGCGCCCGCCATCGGCGTGAGTCGCTTTTGTAAGGTGTCTGCTGCATGGTTGGACATCTCATGGGCTCTGGCTTCGTCCAGGCGTTTGCCAATGTCAGGTTGCTCTTGGCTAGCAACCGTCTCCTCAAACGGATGTCTCTGACCCCCGTATAAGTTGTTCCAGCAGCTCTTCGTCCAGATCGCGGTACTGCAATGCTTGGAGGCTTGTCTCAGGGCTGCCATGTAGTCGCTGATAGACTCGCCTTCTTGTTGCCTCGCTCCCCAAACTCGTACCGTCGAGCGTATTTGGGCGGGGCTGGTGCGTAGTGATTCTTCAGGAGGGTCTGAAGGGTCTGCCACGATCGGAGTGTAGCGGTGTTGGCTCCGCTAGGGCTTCTGCGACGGCGATGACTGCTGACCCACAGTGGCTTATGAAGTAAGCCCGTTTGCGGTTGTCGGAGACTCCCTGTAGCTCGTTTGCCTCCAGGAAACTTTCGAAACGGGTCATATATATTCCCCATGTCTCCTGGGTAGGGTCAAACGGAGTGGGTGGCGTGTAGCCGGTCATCGCTGCATTCGCCGTCACCTTGCTGGGTTTGATTCTCGTAGTGAGTTCAGCTCTGTTCTGGTGCTCTGCCTCAATATCCCACCTTCGTCGCCAATGTTAAGTTTGGGTATTGACGAGGCAGGAGACCAGGTTAGTGACAACAGCTCTTTAATATAGTGTGACCCAGCAAAACTCTGGAGAAAAACCTCTCCTTATATACACTTCAGCCTGAGGCTGCATCCAATCAGAAACGAGATATTTCCCGCCTAAAACTCCCGCCAAAACTTACAGTAATACATTACAACTACCTAGCCATGCCCATCCAGCCGGTCATTAGGCAGACCATATTAGTTGTCCACGGGATTTAAAATTATGAATTTAGTGGTCCCTGAGGTCCAAAAGGTTGGAGACCCCTGATCTAGGATGTTGGCTATTCCTGCCAGCTTAATATCATCTGCAAAGTTGATAAGACATAGAAGTTGTATCACAGGCAAAGAAGTTTTCTAATTTGAGGTGACCAGGATATGTGGATATTTGGTGGGGGGGGATATATATACCAAATTTAATTAAAGTTTTAAAAGATTTAAAAAAAGATTTAATACAAGACAAATTAATATAAAGTAAAAAGACAGAAAAGGAAAGAAATCAAAGAGAAAGCAGATACATGGATATGTGTTGCTGTTTTTTTAATTCATGTTTTATTTACAGTTTTCCTTTACACCATACATATTTTGTGGACAGTGTATTGACTGGGTCAATATCCTTTTTAAACAATGTTAACAATAATAATACAAATAAGTATACATAGTCCTAATCTTCCAACTTCATCAATACCATTTTCTCTTTATAATTCTTTATCATTTTTCCCATTAATACATTTAAACCTAAATAACATTTCTTTGCACCATTTATTTGTTACCCCCTACTAAATCACTAATATTTAATATTTAAAAATTACTCATTATTCCACCATAATTTCGATATCCCAAATGTCTAGGACTACCAATAAAGCCAAATATTAACAAAATTTAATCAATCCCGGGATTATATCTTAAAATCCCCACAATTTCTAATCCTTAAAAGTTTGAATTCACAATATATTTTAACACACTGTTAATCTTATAAACTTCCATCTTTTAACCTTAGCTTATTTTTAATTATAATAAAGTCTATTGTCTATTAGTATATATACTACTATTTTCCCTATTTGTATTTTCTACTTTTCCATTTTATTAATATATTTTCTCACTATCCCTCATTTCTTAACCTTTTTGGAGTTCTGTCATTTATTGACTTTTTAGTCACCCTTTTATTCCTCTCTCTTGGAATCTTATAACTTTTTTTTGATATTTTTATACCCACTGAGTGTTCCCTTCGGATTGTCCTTTATCTCTTTCTGCTGTATCATTTGAGCACCCTTGGATATGTGCTCTTGATTATAATTCAAATCCATCTATGTATCTACTAGAATCTGTAAACTGTTACCATAATTCATGACACATACACACATACAAAAGCTTAGTTTCCAATAAACATGGATATTTTGCCCACAAAAGCTGTTCCCTGCTTTTACAATTGTGTGTGTGTGTGTGTGTGTGTGTGTGCATTTTAGAGAAATAAGGTCTACTGACTTTCCTTTTATAAGAGCCTTTCTCATATTTATATTTTCTTTTGATACGATGCTTATGTCACATTGGAGAAGTGGCTCTTGCATATTTGCCGATCTGAAATATAAAACCATAGTACATTTCTGGGTGCAGTTACAAAGCCACAACTAAATCGGTCTGCCATTTAAACAAAGGCAAAGTTTCTGGAGAGCATTCATGGTGTAAGAAAAACTGAGCGTTGTTCTATCAGCTCCTTTGGCATATCTCAAGACATATGCAGGTGCTTAGATAATAAATGCAGATGCTCTTTCACTGAAGTCAGTGTTCCCTAATAGAGTTCTGTTTGTGGGAGAAAGGGACTTCTTGCATGCCAGATCCCTCCACCTCTCAAAAAAAGCAACTATAGGCCAAGGTGCTTTTTTCCAACTCGGTTTAGGGGAGATGTGTACAAAGGAATCAAAATAGGAATGATTATGGACAGTGATGGGGAAAAAAAAATCCCTTATCTCAGCACCTTGACTCATCTGAAAACTTGAACTGAGCCCAAACTAAATAGCTTGAGGCCCCATCAAATTTTGCAGCCTGCAAAGGTTAATAGACACTTCGAAGCTTTCTGATAAACATCTGAAGTACTTGCACACTTGGAAAGAATGAAGCCTGTTTTTCAGATACCTAGTTACATTTGGCAGTCATACCAGTTTGAAAAACCTCGATTCAGTCTATAAACACAGAGCAATACTGATAGAGTTCAGATATCAAAGAAAATAAATATGGGAACAAGAAGGAGCCATGGTTTCCATTGTTTATAAGGACCTGAAAAAGCTATCAAAAGCACGAATTGTGTTTAATGTATTACCAAGAGAAATAATTTTATGTACTTAGAATATTGACCCCACTAAATAATCAAAGTTCTCTGTGCAATTTACAATAGAAGTTAGAGTAATGAACAGCAGCAAGACACAGTTATAATGTCCTATTGACTTCAGCTGTGTTATTTCTTTGTAAATCTGAACAATAAAAGCATCATTGTGCCTCCAAAACCACAAATACCAATAAATAAAGCATATAATAAGACCAATAATAGAAGAAGAAAAAAAACCCAGTCATTTAAAAAAAGCAGAGGCACCAGCAAGCTTGAGAAGTAGGAATTTTCATATTGATTTAAGTCTTGATCCAATGAGATAGTGTGTGTGTAATTTGCATGGCATTCCATTCACATTACATTAGAAAGCAGATTGTAAATAATATTCCTGTTGTTCACCTCCTCCAATGCAATTTTTATCATGTCAAGCTAATAGTAAACAAATATTTCCATAGCATTCCCCCAAAATAGAGTGTTTTTATGTAATACTGCTCAAAATATGAAAACGTGTATGAATGTATCGAGTTTATAGCGAGAAAAAGAGAAAAGGTCTGTTTTCTGCCACTTTCTTTGCTGCTTCGGAGTATTCTTTGCAAACTAAATTAAGAGAAATCTGTGCCAGGTTTCTTTTACATCTTTAATCACAAAAAAATAGAAAACAATTACACAGGTAAAATGCATAACAGTTTAAGAGGGCTACGTAGCTTGAAATAATACAAAGGTGAAAGAAAATACTGCAATGTCAAGACACCTCCCTCCCCCAAATTTTGCTGTGGTGCCTCAAAAGATAAAAATGACTCACTTTTAAGACAAGTAAAAAGAGAACCCTCAAGAATTAGGATTTAAAGGTGGCAAAAGAGTGGAAGAAGCAAGAAAAAAGCAGGAAGCTGGACAATACAATTGATAGCATCCAATTCTTAAGTGAAAACTTGATGAATATTCACAGTTTTTTACAAATTTACAAAGGGGCCGGGATAGCTCAGGCAATAGAGAAGCCGTTATTAGAACACAAAGCCTGCAATTACTGCAGGTTCGAGCCCGGCCCAAGGTTGACTCAGCCTTCCACCCTTTATAAGGTAGGTAAAATGAGGACCCAGATTGTTGGGGGGGCAATAAGTTGACTTTGTAAAAAATATACAAATAGAATGAGACTATTGCCTTATACATTGTAAGCCGCCCTGAGTCTTCAGAGAAGGGCGGGGTATAAATGTAAAAAAAAAAAAAAAATGAAGGCAAATATACATGTTCCCAGGATAATTTTGCAGGATCCAATCTGGCTCAGTTACTGGGATCAAAGGTTTAATCTTCCAAGATTTCTCACCAGAAGGTAGAGAAAAGTTCCCCGAGGATGGGCTTCAGCATGAGTCCCAAATACTAAACCTCTGATCCTGGTGACCGACCCAGATTGGATCTTCAACAGTTTTTCATATCTAGCTCTGGATAAGGAATCCTGATTTATCCGGCATTCTCACATATACTGATGGTGGATCTACTTCTGAGCAAGTAGTGTTGTGCGAGAACAGAAAGTAACTTTCATCTCCTCTAATGGATTCTCTTCTGTACTTTTTCACCATTTTCTCTTTGGACTTTCTCTATTGTTTTTTTCTCTACCTAGTGCAAAAATCCCCAGCTCTAACTTGTAGTTCTTTAATCTCACTGTATGTACCTTGCATATGATTATATCTACAATAGGACTATTACAAAAATCCAGAGATTGCTAGATGGAAGAAAGGAGGTAACTCGCTGCTGTTGAATTTTTGTTTATTTGGATTTTTGCCACTTAGATCTAGTACGCCTTCACAAGTGGAGAAGGTACAAAATGATTTGGCTCAATCACATTTGTCAGTCTTGCATTCATTTTTTTTACTTCCCCCCCCCCCAATAAGTTATTTGCATCCAATCCATGTTGGATCTCATGTGGATCTTGGTTAGTTATATAAAATAGTATCGCTTGGATGACTTTTGCAGTACAGTTATTCTAGCTTGGAGAGGATCATATTGTGTATCCTACCTACCATGTAGCTGTTAAAGATAGGAAGTGTGCCAGAAAAATAAGAGTTGTCAACCCTAATTTCAGTCCAACATACTTCATTAGGGCTGCCTTGACGCAGTGGTTAGAATGCAGTCCTGCAGGCTACTTCTGCTGATCACCAGCTGCCAGCAGTTTGGCAGTTTGATCCTCACCAGGCTCAAGGTTGACTCAGCCTTCCATCCTTCTGAAGTCGGTAGAATGAGGACCCAAATTGTTGGAGGCAATAGGCTGACTCTGTAAACCACTTAGAGAGGGTTGTAGAGCACTGTGAAGTGCTATATAAATCTAAGTGCTATTGCTATTAAAACATATAGAGAATCAAAGCTAGACTTTTCAGAATTAAACAGTCCAAATTTCCTACCCAGATGAAAATCAATCCATTGCGCTTTTCCTCATTTTAAATAGCATTTAAATACATTGAGTTCATTCTCATTTTTTTATATGAAGGAATGTGTAAATTTTAATTCTGATTTTTTAAAAATGAATTTCTCAAGCATTTTCTACCTCTAGCCTAAACTATCACACAGTTACTTCACCTGACCTCCAGCAAGGAAGTCTTATCTTCTCATGAAGAAGAATTTAAAAATGTAGTCCTGAGATTTGGGCTATATCCCACTTCATGTGGTGGAGATAGGTTGCAGCTTTGGAATGTTCTGTTCTCAATGAAAAAATGAAAAAAAGAGCATAAATCAATGAAAAAAAGAGCATAAAATATCTCTGCAAATCAAAACTAGGGAAAGAACATTGAAACCTATTCTAACATGCTGTAATAAGTTTAGCATAGCAGGGAAAACAGTAAAAAAATTGTATCCTTCCATATTTCTGTAGTGGGGAAGGAATTACTGTCTGCTCTTTCACCGTTCATCCTTCTATGAGGATAGAATGAAAAATAATGCCTCCAATGTTATATGTTACCAAAAGAGGTGGCATTATTGATGCCCTTAAAAATGGACATATTCTTTAGCATCTGCTCTTTCACTTTAGTAGAGGAGAAGTTGCGGTAAGAAAAGGTTGTGTTGTTACTGTTCATGAAATGGAAACCTGCAATAAGTACTCATCAATGCACTACCAAGATTGAATTTTTGACTGCTGAAGGAATCCCTCCTGTTGAAATTTACTACTGAAAGCAGGCAATGCCTGTGTTGTCATGAATACTATGTATTGTTGACTCAAAGCATGTAAAGATGGTGAACTAAAAAGAGCTGATTTGTGTGATCAGTAATAAAGTATATGACCTGTGACAGAAACTGACAAGCTCCACATAAATCAATTGATGAATTGATGAAAGGCAATTGGTGAATCAATCGAAGGGAAATTTCTGTCAAGCTTGTTATTTCTCAGGAATGTGTGGATCACATTATTTACATTCTTCAATACTGGAAGAACATGTTCAAGATAGATTCTTCACATGTTGATGGCAAAGACGAAACCTTCCAGAACTGAATTTTTCCAGCAATTGTTGTCTAAATTATGAAGAGAATGGGGGAGAAAATTCTTCACAGCTTTATAGCAGCCAAAGAAACATGGGGTCATCATTATATTGCAGAAATGAAATGTCAGACCATCAAAAATCATGGCAAAATTCACCTGCATGAGGGGGGAATCAAAATCAAGAGTTCAGCAGGAAATTCATGGTTTGTTTTTTAGAATGAAAATGGTGTTATTCAGGTGGACTTCCTTCAGCCTGGAACTGCTACCAGCTCAGAATGCTGTACTGTAACACCTAAAACCTTGAAACAATTAATAAGTGAAATTTGGAAGGAGAACGTTTCCCTGGAACATAACAATACATATTTCATGGGGAACATAAAAGGGTATTGCAAAGTTGAATCTCACCATTATATTCCATTCTTTGTCCAATCCACACTTGGCACAATGCAGTTCCAACCTTTCTCAAAACTGAAAGAATATCTTTGTGGGCATCTGACTCAAATAAAAAGGTGGAAAGGACTGTCAGGATCTGGTTGAAGAGACAGGGTGGACTTCTTTTATTATTATTATTAATAATAAAACATGATCAATAACCAGCAGATAAAAAACAAAACAGAATAAAATAAAATGCAATGAATGTATATACATAAGTACAATACATGGAAGGACTAAAAGAGAATAAAAAGTCTTAAAAAGACACAGAAGGCTAACACAGAGAATCAGTGACAAGATATCAAGATATGGACAGCTCACAACAAAAACGTCATCAGAAAAGCACAACAAAGAATGTTCTTTCTGCCCCAACTCAGAAAGCCCAAACTGCCCAAGGAGCTGATGATCTAGTTCTATAGAGGAATTATTGAGTCTTGTCATCTGCACCTCTATAACTGTCTGGTTTGGTTTTGCAACCCAACAAGACAGACACAGACTTCAGAGGATAATTAGAACTGCAGAAAAAACAATTGCTACCAACCTGCCTTCCATTGAGGACTTGTATACTGCACGAGTCAAAAAGAGGGCTGGACATAAACTGTTTCAAATCCCACCCTGAAAAATGACACCAGAACAACTAGACAAAGGACAGTTTCTTCCCAAACACCATTGCTCTGCTAAACAAATAATTTGCACTACTATTAATCTTCTCATCGTTCCCATCACCTATTTCCTTCCACTTATGACAGTATGACTGTAACTTTGTTGCTTGTATCCTTATGATTTATATTGCTATTGTTTCCTGATTGCTGATTTGTACCTTATGACTATCATTAAGTGTTGTACCTTAGAATTCTTGATGAACGTATCTTTTATGTACACTGAGAGTATATGCACCAAGACAAATTCCTTGTGTGTCCACTCACACTTGGCCAATGAAAAATAGAATATTCTATTCTATTCTATTCTATTCTATTCTATTCTATTCTATTCTATTCTATTCTATTCTGTATCATCAGGACAAAACCAGTATTTTTCTTTGGACTCAGATAGTATCTGATAAGAACTTAGCCCCTTTATTTGCCACAAATGAACTGTGATCCTGCAGCTGTATAGCCTATAGAAAGGTGACTATAGTATCTACATAAAGCAGCACAACAAATATCTGTCTTCAAGGGCATGTGTGTGTTCTCTTTTAGTTGGTGTTGCTATCATAGAATTTAAAAGCATACTCAATAGAAGATGGTCAAGATACAGCCGAGTTTCACTCCTCTGCTTATAGGGATATCTGCATTCTCCTATCTAATTTGAATGATAAGTTTTTTTTTAAATTCTGCTTAGACAAAGAAGCTGTCAATTTATCGAGCTATATGGTAGCTTCCATCAGAGCCTGTCATACAGGAAGGAATCAAAGGTCAATTTTTCGTTGAAGAGTGATATTGTTAGCATGGGTATACATCAGCTAAGAACTGCAGGATGACACATTGATCCATAGTGGATCTACTCAACCTGAAACCTGCTTGCTCATCCAATAGAAGACTCCCCTTTTTCATCCATTCGAGGAATCTATTCTACAGAAAACAAACCTGGATATCAGTAGGAATGCTTAGAAGGATGACTGGATAATAGCCCAAAGGATTAGAATACTTTCCTTTTGGGAATAAGAACAGAATAGAATGGCTGCAGTCACTTGCCATAGAGAAGATATTATTCATAACGGGAAAAGAGAGGCTGAGATAGGTGTTTGTCTTCTCAGGTGGGCTTGAGTCACTGCTAGGTGCTTTCCCATATATTAGCAATTTCTGAATGGGACTATGGCGTGGTGACTAACTGGCCCTTGGATACTACAACTTTCATAAATAAATGTTGGTTGCCAAATGCCCAAATTTTGATCACATGGTTGTGGGGAATGATGTGATGGTTGTAAGTTCAAGTACCAGTCATAAGTCACTTTTTTCAACACCACTGTATCTTCCAATGGTCATTAAATGAATGGTTGTAAGTCAAGGACCACTTATATTTTTCATTCACTCTCATACATCTGGGGTATCAAACTTGCGGCCCGCAGAATGGATGCATCACGTGCTGGCCACGCCCACCCCTGGTCCATCCAGATGCAGAGTATTTTAAATGTTTAGTAATAAATCACAATACAAACAATCCATCACACTTTTCTCCTAAGTCTTGTACTTCATTACTCCAAACCAGATAAACGCAATGCTTTTTTCACTATTTGAAATATTCCTAAGAACCAAATCTATGAAATGATCCATTTTCTGTCATGTTATAGCAATGTCCTCTAGTGAATTAGATTCTAGCAGAACAGGTTCTTATTGTAATTCCCACTCCCAAGCCGTGTCCCTGCTTCTGTTTCTATTTTTCCCTATACCCCAGTAGCTACCCATGTCTCTTGGATTTTGTATTTCTCTGTATGTTTTGGGCTCACAGAGTGGCTTTGTCATTGAGGTTTAAAATTAGAAAGTGTTGACCTGAGAGACTGTGAAAGAGAGAGATCTCAAATACAGATTAGTCAGGAAAAAATGCCCCAAAATCTAAGATGTAACTCCCAGCAGAAATTTTCATAGCAGACAGCCCTCTGGTGGGAGGTACCAGTGCCTTCTTTTGCACCCTGGTCCTGTAAGCAGGAAACACACAAATTGATTTGTACAGTGAGAATGAGAAGCTGAAAACATGCAGGTTTAAATCACCTTTGCTGTGAATAATTTTGTGTTCTTTACCTTAAAGTCCGATTCAAGGTTTCTTTATTATCTCCAGGAGAAAGTTTTTTTTTAATTATTATTATTATTACTATTACTACTACTACTACTACTACTACTACTACTATTATTATTATTAATTATTATTATTAATTATTATTATTATTATTATTATTATTATTATTATTATTATTATTATTATTATTATTATTATTATTATTATTATTATTATTATTATTATGCATTTAACTATAGTTTCTAGCTAAAGCAATGTTTTATATTCAATCAAGGTGTTCTTTTGAACCATAGACATCTTTTGTCAGGAGCAGGACACCTAATTTTGAAAGTACTGTGTGATTGTGTGAGAACAATCAAACCAATGGAACAGCTTGTTTTCAGAAGTTGTGGGAGCTTCATCACTGGAGGCTTTCAAGAAGAGACTGGACTGCCATCTGTCAGAAATGGTATAGGGTCTTTTGCTTGGACAGCGAGTTGGACTAGATGACCTTCAAGGACCCTTCCAACTCTGCTATTCTGTGCCAGGTGAACCAATACTACCATTTAAAAAGAAAATAAGAACCCTTTTTAAGACTTAGGACTTTTCTCTTTAAACCCATTTAACCTTTTCTAGCCTTGAAACATGATCAGGATCTACTGAATTCCAATTTTAGGGTAAGCATTTCTTCTGTAATTTGTTAAGTGAAATCATGAATGTCACTTGGCTCATACAGTAAGGAAATTTAGTTTTACATTTTAATGAAAAGGTAAAGGTTTTCCCCTGTCCAGTCATGTCCAACCCAGGTTGTCATCTCTGTTTCCTAGCTGAGGGAGTCAGTGCTCTCTGAAGACCCTTCCAATAAGCTGTCTAAAATTAATTAATCTTTTTCTTTTGGGCTCTCATGATGCCCTAATAAAGTAGAAATTAATATATGGGAAGAAGAATCAGATCCCAAGGGAAGAACAATAAGCATCTTAGAGGCTAGACTAGAGCTGGGCTACCACTTGTACCTAATTACAGCAAAAACATATCCCAGGAACATATCCCTTTTTCTGCCATGATTTTTTGCCATGATCTGCGGATGAGATGCCTTCATGTCATCTGCAGATCATGAGTGAGAAAATGACTGGAAATGGAAGTAATAGAATAGATGAGGTCAGGAATCAGCAACGGGATGTTGGTCTAGTTTTTTGCTACCTATGTGTACCTACATTGCCTGTCTTCTGGAATGAGGTTCCACCAGACTTCTGCATGGCTCCCACACTATTGGAACCCCAGGAAGTCTTGAAGGTCTGACTGTTCTTCTCCGTTATGGTGGAGACAGCAGTCAGAGTGAATGGGTGGAGCTCCTCTGTTCAGATTGGATAACTGAGTCTGTTGAAGCTGAAAGTCCCGCCCCTTGCTGCTGGGAACCCCAGATTTTGACTCAGTTGTTCAGCCTGGATGGTTGCATTGTGGATTTCTCCCTGCCTGACTTGCAGGATACATACTTGTGATCTCCCTGCCTGACTTGCAGGATACATACTTGTGAGTAACATTTTTCTTATTTTTTCTCCGCTGGCTGCAGAAGTGATTATTACTTCTGCTTCAATCCTGTTGAGCTGCAGGCGTTCCAGGATATTTTTGGTGGGGTTTTTAGCGCCCCCGAAGCCAGCAGGGATTGGATGAGTGGAGTTATTCACTCCCAGTATCGTTGGGGCAGCTTCTAGCACTGCCGAGGGCTTGCTGGGCGGTATAGAAATTGTTTGGATTAGTTTGCCGCCCGGCTTTAATTATGATCGCTGAGGAGTTTGGTTTCCGCTCCCACAGGGTAGCCTGCAATTTACCCAGCCCTCCGTCTCCTATTTCGCGCGATCTGATTTTTCCCGCCCAAAACAGTTTAAATGGATCGCTTATTGCAGCTGCGGAAGGAGACGCTTAGAGCTTAGTGCTCACTCCGCCCCTCCCCTATCCAAACTCCGGCGGCCATTTTGAGCACATTTGGAGTGAGTCTTCAGAAGATTAGTCCTGAAGTTTACATTAGGCGGAGTTAGGGGCTAATTTGGGCGTGGAGCTTTGTGCTCTCATTATTTCAGCTGCAGTTCTCCTCCAGTTCGGACTTTAATAGTCAGTTTCTCCCTCTCTCTATTGGCGGCCGCCATTTTGAATTTTTTTAAAAAAAGAGGAGAAGTGATTCTTTGGCCTTATTGAGGTCTAGAAACTTAATATTTCATCATGCCTAAGGCCTTGGCAAAATCCAACAAACGCCAGGGGTCTCCATTGCCGGAGGAGCAAGGTCCATCAGGAGGGGTCTCTCCCAAGGCCCCTATTGCAAAGTGCAGCCGTGTTTCCAAGCAGAAAACCAAGGCCCCACCTACTTCAGGCCGCAGTAAGTCGTCTAAAGCATCTCTGAGGGATGAGCAGAGAAGAGATGAAGCAATACAGAGAATATGTAGTAGGGCAGTCTCTAATTTACCCTCTTCTTCAATGGCCAATCCAGAACCCAGTACTTCTGCTGGGTCTCTTATTCGAGAGGGTATTATTTCTACCTCTCCTGGTCAAGCTTCCTTACAATGTTGCCCAGTGGATATTCCTACAGACGCATTATGGGGGGGATCCTTCCTCCAGTTTCTCATACAGTTGATGCACCAGTTATTGAGTCTCCTGAGGAGTTTTCTCAGATAGTTCCTTCTACTGCAACCCACGTTGTTGGTCAGGGGGCAGAGCCTCTTTTGCCTGTTTCGCCACATATTCAGGCAATCATTGAACAGACGATTCAAAGGACCCTTTTATCGGGCATGCAGATATCTGAGAGGGCTTCCTTGTCCCATTCAAGGCTATCAGTGAGGGAGGAGGATCCTGAAGAGGAGGAAATGCAGTCACAGCTGGGTACAGTCTCGCCTACCCACTCAGTAACTAGCCATCCCTCTCTTTTGGAGGGATTAGAAAGGAGATCCTGACCTGTCTGAAGATGAAGGGTTATTACCTGACCAGCCGGCATTTACTGGTCTTTTTCCTCCTAGTCTTTTTAAGTCCTTGCTTTTCAAGGCAAAGAATGTGGCTCAATTGAGTTCTTCCTCGGATCAACCTGTGGCATCATCCTCCAAGGGTGCATCTGACATTCTTTTTTCTGAACCTGACCGAGTTCGTATTTTATTCCAGCACCCCCACTTTTCATGGACGTAATCAAACGCCAGTGGACAGCCCCTGGTTCTTCTACGGTTCCTTCCTCAGCAGACAAACGTTTCTTCAATGTGGACCCCAAATTAGCTTCAGCTCTACAGACACCCACTGTAGATGGTCCAGTTGCAGCTCTGGCATCTTCCTCATCCATTCCGGGCCAGCCTGAAGAGAACCTTCGTCCAGAGGATAGACGGGCGGAGCAAGTCCTGCAGAGAGCTCATCTAGGTGCAGCTTGGGCAATCCGGTCGGCTTCTTCAGCATCTTTCTTTAATAGGTCCACCTTGTTGTGGCTCAGACAATTACAGGATAAACTTCCAGCAGAGGATACTCGTATCCACCAGGACCTGAATAAGATAATTGCAGCTGTTCAATTTTCGGCGGATGCCACTTTACATGCCATACGTTTTGTTTCCAAATCCATGGCTTCAGCTTTGACGGCTCGACGCTTACTCTGGCTTAGACATTGGCAGGCGGATGCCCGCCACAAATGGAGGCTGGCATCGGCTCCCTTCGCAGGGGAGCTACTTTTTGGTGCTGCGTTGGACCCTCTATTGGTCGAGACTAAAGACAAAAGAAAGATATTACCTTCAGTCTATCGCAGAGGGGAAGCCAGATTTACTCCCTTTTCTCGTCAATCTTCCTTTCGAGGTTCTGAATGGGGGGCTGGTTCTTCCAAGTTCCAGGGGTCCTGGGCTCCTAGACAAAGAGGAGGTCATGATAGAGTTTCACGGGGTAGGCCTTTTCCTTCCAAGCGGCCCTTTCGTGGAGGAGGAAGTCGTCCATTCCTGCGTCATCGATAGATGCATTGCTAGTCCTCCCATAGGGGGCAGGTTAGCCCATTTTGCGGATCAATGGGAGTTCACTACTTCTGATAATTGGGTTAAGAATACAATTCGATACGGTTTGTCTCTGGAATTTGTTTCCTTTCCAAAAGATTTTTTCATTCGCTGTCCGGTATCTAGGAACAGGGATAAACGGGTCCATATGGCGGCAGCAGTTAAGCATTTAATGGAGATTAGGGCTATTCAACCAGTTCCCGTAAGGCAAAGGGGACATGGGTTTTATTCTCTTTTGTTCCTAGTTCCCAAATCTTCGGGGGGCTGGAGGCCCATTTTAGACCTCAAGAGACTAAATCGTTTTATTGTTTATCATAAGTTTAAAATGCACTCTCTTCGTTCGATTCTAGATGGCGTTCGGAAGGGCGACTTCCTCACTTCCATAGACCTCACTGAAGCTTATCTTCATATCCCTATTTTCCCGGATCATAGGAAGTTTCTTCGGTTTTGTTATAAGGGGGTTCACTATCAATATAGGGCACTGCCCTTTGGGTTGTCTTCTGCCCCGAGGGTTTTCACCAAGATCTTGGCTGCTATGGCAGCTCATCTTAGGTCCATACCTATTCGACTTTATTGTTATTTGGATGATATTTTAATTTTATCATCGTCAGAGTCAATGGCCAGAAGGGATTTACAGATTGTAGTTCAGACTCTTTCTTTACATGGCTTCTCTATTAATATAGAGAAAAGTCATTTGACCCCCTCAACCTGTTTACTTCACTTAGGAGCAAATATTGATTCCATATTAGGTAGAGTCTCTTTATCTCAGGAGAGACAGAGTAGTTTAAGATCTTTAGCTGGTTCTTTAATAAAGGAAAGCAGAGTTTCCTTGCTGTCATTATCCCAACTCCTGGGAAAGATGATTTCAACCATTTCCATCGTTCCATGGGCGAGATTTCATACTAGAGACCTCCAGTGGTTCCTGTTGCCATTCCAAAGAGCGGGCACAGGCAATTCCACTTCCAAAGTCCTACTGCCCAAGGAGGTTCGCAAGTCCTTCTTCTGGTGGTTGTCATCAGCGATTTCCAAGGGATCTCCTTTGCACGAGCCTCATCGTTTGGTGGTAACTACGGATGCCAGTCTTTTCGGTTGGGGTGCACACCTCAAATCGCTGCTGGCTCAAGGGAGCTGGTCCATCACTGAACGCCGTTTTCCTATCAACCGGCTAGAGCTACGGGCTATTTATCTAGCTCTTTGTTTTTTCCAGAACCATCTATCAGGCAAGCATGTACTGGTGCTCACGGACAATATCACAGCCAAGGCTCATGTCAACCGACAAGGGGGCACCAGATCCAAGTCCTTGATGAAGGAAGCAAGGACCCTATTCCTGTGGGCAGAACGGAATCTTCTGTCCTTGACTGCAGAACACATCTCAGGGGTGTCCAATATTCAGGCAGACTGGCTCAGTCGTCAAGTCATCGACCAGGCGGAGTGGCGTCTGCATCCAGATCTGTTCAACGACCTCTCACGTCGATTTGGCACTCCAGTGGTGGACATGTTCGCAACACGGCAGAACACGCAGCTTCCTCGTTTCTTTGCCAGGTTTCCAGATCATCTAGCAGAGGGAGTCGATGCTCTTCGCAGTCCATGGCCAGAGGGGTTACTCTACGCGTTCCCGCCTCTCTCAATCATCCCGAGAGTGGTCCATCGGATTCTGGAGGAACAGGCAGAGGTCATCTTAATCGCCCCTCACTGGCCTCGGAGGTCTTGGTTCGCAGATCTCAAGTCGCTGTCAGTGGCTCCCCCCTGGAGGATTCCTCCCAGCAGAGTGTCGTTATCTCAAGGGGCTCTGGTTCATCCAGATCCTCTATGGCTCCAGTTGACCGCCTGGCGCTTGAGCGGGGCGCCATGAGAAGAGACAATATGTCTGCCAGGCTTATCCGGACTATGTTAGCGTCCCGGAGGCCTTCCACTGAGCGCATTTACTCAGCCTCTTGGCGGGCTTTTTGTTCCTGGTGTCAAAGGGCGGGGGTTTCTCCACTCCGGGTTTCCATTTTGCATATATTGGAATTTTTGCAGGAAGGGTTAGACAAGGGGTTAGCTCCCAACACACTTCGTAGACAGGTAGCAGCTATTTCCACGGTTTTATCCTGTGATCCACTGACTTCCTTGTCTCAACATCCTTCTATCAGGAAGTTTTCAAAGGGGCCAAAAATTTATGTCCTCCCGTGGTCCACAGATATCCCACTTGGGATCTTTCGCTGGTCCTAAATTCCCTAACAGGGCCTCCTTATGAGCCATTGAGGTCTACCTCTGAGGCTATTAACTTGTAAGGTTGCCTTTTTGGTGGCTATCACCTCTGCCAGAAGGATTTCAGAATTAGCTGCCCTCTCTGTCCGCAGTGATCTTTGTGTTTTCCATCCGGATCGAGTAGTGCTCCGTTTGGATCCTTCATTCATTCCTAAAGTAAATTCAGTTTTCCATCGCATGCAGGGACTTAATTTGCCTAATTTTGCCCTCACCCAGTCCACGGGTTAGGCGCCGTTGGCATACTTTAGATGTTCGAAGAGCTTTGAGAATTTACATTAAGAGAACAGCAGAGTTAAGGAGAACAGAGTCCTTGTTTGTGTCTTTCCTTCCTGTTTCTTTAGGGCGTAAAGTGACATCGTCCACTATAGGCAGATGGATTAGGCATACGATAGCTAAGGCTTACGAGATGAGATCCCTGCCTAGGCCCCCGCGTTTAACAGCGCATTCCACTTGCAGTGCAGCTACCTCAG
The DNA here is from genome assembly GCF_028640845.1 of Ahaetulla prasina. NCBI lineage: Eukaryota > Metazoa > Chordata > Lepidosauria > Squamata > Colubridae > Ahaetulla > Ahaetulla prasina. The sequence goes on along the minus strand of NC_080539.1, from coordinate 265,218,928 downwards.
CGGCCTGGTCTACTCAGGCATCCTTGCCAGAGATATGCAGGGCAGCCACCTGGTCTCGCCCTCTCCGTTTATTAGACACTACAGAGTGGACAAGTATGCTTCGGCTGAAGCTGCCTTTGGCCGTAGGGTGCTGCAGCAGGTACTTGTATCTGAGGTTGAATCTGTCCAGACCGATCCCTCCTGTAGTTAGGGACACTAGGCTTTGGTATGTCCCACTCTGACTGCTGTCTCCACCATAACGGAGAAGCGGCGTTGGTACTTACCTGAACCTTCTAGTTCAGTGGAGACAGCAGTCAGCCCCTCCCTATTTCGGTCTGGATCCTCTTTTGTTTGTTTGTTTTGGATAATAAAATTTGTTTCTCTATTTTCCACGACGCATTGAGTCTGGTTTTTCTCGCCTTCATCAAAATCTGGGGTTCCCAGCAGCAAGGGGTGGGAGTTTCAGCTTCAACAGACTCAGTTATCCAATCTGAACAGAGGAGCTCCACCCACTCACTCTGACTGCTGTCTCCACTGAACTAGAAGGTGCGTCTCAGGTAAGTACCAACGCCCCTTCTAGGCCTTGGAAGAGGATAGCTGGGATCCTGTCGGATCAGTGGTGGGATTCAACCGGTGTAACAACCGGTTCGCTGAGTGCACGTAGTCCATTAGAAAAGACAATTACAAGCAGTGTTAAAAGCACTAAAAACCGCTGTGGCATGGCAATCCGCTCTGCTGCGCCAATCAGCGGAGTTTCAAACAAACAAAATAAAGGTAGGTATAGCTCAGGGGCTGGTGGACAGGCCCAGCTGATGGTCAGAGCGATCCAGTTTGCTCTCAGCTGATCGTTGGAGCAACCGGCTTGCCAAACTGGACCGAATAGGCTGAATCCCTCCCCTGTGTCAGATATACTGCTATGTGTGGGTTTCATTGGTTTGATTTTATAGTGAACTGTCCAAAATTAGTTTAAAGTTGGTTGGTGACTAAATAAATAAATAAATAAATAAACTCAAGGATGAATGAAGAGTGCTATTAGTAGAGAGGAAGGTTTTATTTGTTTGTTATTTATTTATTTCTTATCTTTTATTATTTTTACAAATTACCCAGTGAAGATATCCAACATACTTTCCTCCTCCTATTTTCCCCACAGCAACAACTCTGTGCAGTGAGTTGGGACGAGGGAGAGAGAGAGAGAGAGACATTGGCCCAAGGTCACTCAGCTGGCTTTAACGACTAAGATAGGACTTGTTCCTTTAACTAAGAAAAAAACTCAAGAAGATGGTTAATTGAATTAAGTGAAGCTACTGAAAACTTCATATCTTCAAGAATAATCTGTTGAGTTGCTCCTAAATCAGAGGTGGCTCTGCTGGCTCAGGAATTCTGGAAGTTGAAGTCCACAAATCATAAAAGGCCATCATTCCCCACCCCTTTTCTAAATAATCCCTGAGATAGATAACTAAACTCTAGAAATCTTCCAGTTTTGCTATTTCCAGTTCTGGAAAAGAACATGGAATATGACCTCCTGGATAGGTATTCCCAAACACCACAGGGTATGTGCAAGCTGTTCAAGCCATGATTATTTGGGTGGGTGGGTGTGGAGCCAACGCCAACCACATATAACTCAGCCCAATACCTCAGTAGTCTCAGTGAGTACCTATAGGATGAGAGAAGTGGAAGGAATCACATTTGTGGCCGAAGCTGGTCCAGGGAAAAGTGCTGTCTTGGCTGCTGAGTGCTTCTGGCATTTAACCACAAGGGAGTTATTACTCCTTTTCATGTTTGTAAACCTCATGCTAATCTCACCCAAGAATTAACCACTAGAAAATCACAAGGAAAGCAGGCTAGAAAAGGAATGAGAAGCCCTGCTAGGGAGTAAATTAGATGTTTCCTGTTATTGGCCCCAACAAATACATTCACAGCTGAAGCCACTCATTTCCTACATTGGTGGAGTTTTTAGCTAAGGCTAAAAAGATTTTCAAGTGAAAAATCTTTTGTCCTGACTCCAATGAAACAAACTACTCCTTTCTATTGGCAAAGGCTGTCTGTCAATGGGAAAAGGCTCCTCCCTCCTGAGTGTCATCTCCTTGCTCTTGAATCACAGCACAATAATGTCAGCCAACTTGCCTTTGATATCCAACTGTGACCTGCATCTATAGGTCTACTTCTTCTCTAAGAATGCTAATTAGTCTCTTGACATTGAGGCAATGTTTAAGGAACATGCCAGTCCTTTTCAAGCAAGAGTGTTGGGACAGGGAAACAACAGGGAATGGGTAGAATCACTTGGGTTCCTTATCTGTGGACTATTCCAGAATTGCCCCTGGATTACATCCCTTCAGAATTTTGATGGCGTTCTGCAATATTAGACATTTCACTTTGTTCAAAATCTTATTGCACAAATGACATCATAAAGAAGAACACTTCTGCATTTACCATACAGTGGCTGTTATTGCACAAGATGCATGTCACTTTAAAACCTACCAGGTGCATTCACATATGTTATGCTTAGTTGGTTTTAAGTATAGTTAAGATATGAAAGAGGTTGTGAAGTGGGAAGGCGGGAGGGAGGGAGGGAGGGAGAGAGATTTGACATCATTTGTGAACCCAACTTTTGGTAAATTATCATATAAAGTTAGAAAATGAGTTAACTCACAACCTATAATTAAATATGTTTTCCAAACTCAACATTCACTTATTTATTTCAATGTTTTTTTGCTACCTAAATTCTCATGACTCACTGTGGTATACATTGTTGTTGTTAGTTGTGAAGTCGTGTCCCACCCATGGACAACGTTCCTCCAGGCCTTCCTATCCTCTGGAGTCCATTTAAGCTCACATCAACTGCTTCAATGACTCCTTCCAGCCACCTCATTCTCTGTCATCCCGTTCTTCTTTTGCCCTCAGTCTTTCCCAGCATTAGGCTCTTCTTCAATGAGTCTGGTATACATAGTAATAGCATAAAATCAAGTAGGATAAAATTCACAAAGGCAACCCAGGTTAACTGTCAAAGAACACTGGAATAAGATGGTTTTATGACTTCCTGGAACATAAGCACAGAGGAAATATATTATAAATTGGAGGACCACCCACAAGGAAACATGTTTTTGGCCCCTTTACTGCCTTGACTTACATGAAGTGGGGATACAGAATAGCTCCTCTTGGATTAAAAACACAGAATTGTCTGATTCTGGTTAGGTAAGATGGTCCTGTAAGTACACAAGTGAAATTCCATTTGGGGTTATAAATGATCAAAACCAGCAATTCGTACTGGATCTATAAGCTGTTTATGATAATCAATTCAATAACTTTAGCATAAGTGTGACATTATTTCTGGTCACCTCTGGAAGCTGCAATTTTAGCCAATCTGAGTTTCCAAGTCTTATGGAATATGGCAAACCATAGAGTGCCGAGAACTGTATGTACTGTTGCACTTTGGATCTGTGGCATTTCTGAATAATCTTCTGGTGCAGCTCCATATAGAATGTGTTGCAGTACTCCATGTAGCAAACAACTAGGGAGTAAGTTACTGTGAGCAAAGGTTCATAAATTAAGAGCAATGGCTCTCTTTTTTCCCCACAATAACCCAGTGAACTAAGAAAGAAGGACTGGACCAGTCAACTTTTGTGCTTAAAGGAAGACTAGTATTCACAGTCCCCTTCTTAACATTCTTATAATATAGATTAGTTTTTTCCCCTCCTTAATCTAGAACTTTAGTTTAAAAGACTTATTTCATGCATAATTAAAAATGAGGCATTACTTTAATGACAAGCAGACTCTTGCTGAAATTCCCTCCTTCAACTGTAAAAGGTATTTTGGAACTGGCTAGCCTTTTGTAAACCCAGCCATGCACTTGTCCCAAAGTGCTTTTCAAAAGGCTACTGGACTTCCTTTGATTTTTTTTTCTTGAAAATGGTTTGCTTCTCATCCAAGAAGCTTCTTCAGTTCTGACTGAATGGTGGGGATCCATTCAGTTTTGAATTGAATTGATTCAGTTCTGACTGAATGGTGGCGATCCCCACCATTCAGTCAGAATTGAAGAAGCTCTCGAATGAAAAGTAAAAAAATTTCGAAGAAAAAAAACCAAGAAACGCCAGTTGCCTTCTGAAAAGTACATTTGGGACAACCATGATTGGGATGATTGAGAAGCTCCATAGACCATAGCCATTCACTTGCATCCCAAGCCAGAATAAATGGGGAGGATTGAGGTAAGACCTGGTGACTACTTTGTAAAAACCTCACCAAGAAAATTTTATGGAAGAGGTCTCAGACGAATTTGTCATAGCACCCAATGGTAGGACTTCCAGATGAGAAGGTACCCAACAAGCTACTGGAGAAGAACAGGGCACTCCAGTGAATAGTCATGACATTAATGACATGCTTGAGGCGTATCCAGCAGGAATCCAAGCTGCAGATGCAGTCTGCTTGCGCCAAGAGACATTGGATAGCAACATGGAATGTCTGTGGAATGAGCCAGGGTAAATTGGTTCTCATCAAACATGAGATAACCAAGGTGAAAATTGACCTCCTTGGCATCAGTGAGTTACATTGGATGGACAATGGCTATTTCTAGTCTTAAGAATTCACTGTTTGTTACTCAGAACATGATACCAGGAAAATGAATGGAGTGGCATTTATTACAAGTTCATGGATTGACCAAAGCAATGAATGCAGTCCAGAAATCGTGTCAAATCACACTGGATCACACAGCAATAATGAGCATGAATTGAGTATGGAAAAGCAAGGACATCAGCCTGGCAGCTAAATGTTGTTTAGTCTGCACTATCCTGGTTCCCATAGCTAACTATGGTTGCAAAAATTAGACTTGGAAAAAAACCTAAGCAGGAAGAAAATTGATTTTTTTAAAAAAAGCTGTATTGCAGTTGGAGAAGGCTCCTACGCATCCCTTGGACAACACATGTGATAAGCAAGCAAGTATTGGGAACGTATTAAACCAGTTACATCTCAAAGAAGGCAAAATAAAAAAAAGTCTGCCTTACTTATTTCCACCATGCCATGCCATCAGACTTACTGGAAAAGGCAATTATGCTTGAAATGGTGAGCAGTAAAAAGAAATGAGAGTGCCAAAAAATATTGTGGCTGGTCACCATCAAAGCTGAGACCAGCCAGACCATAAAGCAGGGGTGTCCAAACTTGGTCCCTTTAAGACTTGTGGACTTCAACTCCCAGAGTTCCTCAGCCAGCTTTGCTGGCTGAGGGACTCTGGGAGTTGAAGTCCACAAGTCTTAAAGGGACCAAGTTTGGACACCCCTGCCATAAAGCAACTGAAAGAAGCCATATAAGATTGGAAAATGTGGACAGAATTGGTCCATTGAATCACCAAGAATCAGACACAGTGGAATGGATAGCATCATCATCACTCCATTATAAACCAAACCGGGTTCATGTGTTCATGTTAAGCCATTGCTTGGTTAACTACAGATTATGGTTGGCATTGGGTTATTTATTTACTGTTTCCTTAAAGTAAAAAAAAAAAAGCATTCATTGAAGAAATAATGTGAATATGACTGGTTATGATTTTACCCTGCAAATGTATGGCTGAATCTTCATTGAACCAATAAACTGTGGTATCAGATTTGATTCAAAAGAAAGCATCTTTCTATACAAGAAAATAATTTGCATGATATCTCAGAGGTGTAAGTGACTGCTTCCTTTCAGAAAACCCAGGAATATGAAAATGGAAAGGAAGGAAACAGGGAGGGGAAAAAGAGTATCACAAAGAAGGAAACGAAGGATCAGAGACCAAGACAAAGGGTAATGGATTTTCTTCATACAGTCACCAGACAAACTGTGAAGTTTCATCTTGAGTTTCAGTTTGTTGACTATAAGTCAGGTGTTTGCGTGGAAAGCCGTATGCATTTTGCTCACAACCAATTCTATGCAAGCCACGTAAGTTTGTTTGCCAAGCAGCCACACATGCCTTATCTTTTCTGTAACCCTCCTGGCCTGAAGACATTATGTACTGTATCTGTGGTTCGATTAAAAAAAAAATTAAATGAAATGTAAACATATACATACACACACACATTACTCCAGGCCAAAGATTCACTCAGAGAACACACTGTGACCAGATAAGAGAGGGATAACCTGGCATGTATTTATCTTGCTAGGAAAAAAGGAAGGGCGCAGCGAAACTAAAATTAGAACCATCATGTTTGTGTGGGTAGATTGAGAAAAAGATCGAAAGGATACAGAGACGAATGATGATCTAAAAGAAATATTTTTAAAAATAAATAAATCGATAGATCAATTCAATGCAACTATAGTTGATTTTAGAGGATGAAATTAATTACTGGCACAATTTTAATTTACTGAACTCAATTCCACACAGAAACAGCTCCTGGGCTTCAGCCATGGTGGGGCTTTAGTATTTCAAAAAGGCATAAATGTGACTAAGTAATGTTATTGTTAGGCAGTGTGTCTAGCCCAATGTTACTCAAAGAATTTCATGGCTGAATAAGATTTGTAAGTCATTTTTCTTTTTGCTTCATCCCACTGAGCACTTCACCTCTTACACCACACTGGCTTAATATGAAAAGGCATAAGGAAAAAGAACTTAGCAGAGACATGGAGAACTTCACTATATGGAAGATAAAAGCAAACCTCTTGATCCATGTGATTCACAAGTGGACTGTTTGTAAATTAATGGTTTTAGTATGTTACAAAATGAACCTATAGGCTGTCTATCCAGCTTTTTCCCCATTCTGCTTTCTGCCTGATAAACAAAGAGGAATGTGTTTTTTGCCCATTTCTCACCTGTTCCCCAAGAATAGCTGGCTGTGCCTCCAAAATTTGCTTCACATTTAATGTTTGTTTTATTAATATATAAAATACAAAGAAAAATAATAGGCAAATTAAGGGAAGGAAAAAGAGAGGGGGAAAGAAAATATGAGGTACAAGGGAAGAAAGAAAAAAAGTGTTGACTTCTGACTCTTTTTAGCACAGTACAAGGTAACATTCCAGTCTCAACTTTTTACTTTTACACATTAGTATATAACTAGCCATTTCCGAGCAGGACTGGCATAAAAAAGATGTTGAGACTCTAGAAAGAGTGTAGAGAAGAGCAACAAAGATGATTAGGGGACTGGAGGCTAAAACATATAAAGAACGGTTGCAGGAACTGGGTATGTCTAGTTTAATAAAAAGAAGGACTAGGGGAGACATGATAGCTGTGTTCCAATATCTAAGGGGTTGCCACAAAGAAGAGGGAGTCGGGCTTTTCTCCAAAGCACCTGAGGGTAGAACAAGAAGCAATGGGTGGAAACTGATCAAAGAAAGAAACAACTTAGAACTAAGGAGAAATTTCCTGACAGTTAGAACAATTAATAAATGGAACGATTTGCCTGCAGAAGTTGTGAATGCTCCAACACTGGAAATTTTTAAGAAAATGTTGGATAACCATCTGACTGAGATGGTGTAGGGTTTCCTGCTTGGGCAGGGGGTTGGACTAGAAGGCCTCCAAGGTCCCTTCCAACTCTGTTGTTATGTTATGTTAAAACGGGTTTTTAAATTGGATTTTAAATGGGGTTTTATATTATGTATTTTATAATTTAAATTATTGGCCATATAGAATAAGTTTTTTAAATTGATTTTATTGTATTGTATTTTACTGTATTTTATCTGGCTGTTAACCGCCCTGAGTCCTTCGGGAGAAGGGTGGTATAAAAATTAAAATATTATTATTATTATTATTATTATTATTATTATTATTATTATTATTATTATTATTATTATTATTATTATTATTATTATTATTCTATAACAACAAATCTATATAATTAGCAAAACCAAAGGTTCATTTTTTTTCATCACAAGCACAAAATCCAGAAGTGATTTCCAAATAAAAAAACATAATATATTATCCTCTTTGAATAAAACAATTTCACCATTTCTGCTTTATCTTCCTTGCTATGGAAATAACATGTATTTCTATTTCCACTCAATAATCTTTATAAACTATCACCATTTATATTAACAAAATTCACTATATTCTTTCAGATTCTTTAACCTTAAAGGGAAAAATACTTTTTTCATCCATTTTAAAACACCAATTTTTTTCTTGAAAAACATTTCTGAAATCAAAATTTTCTAATTCATCTTTTAAAACTTCCTCTTAACATGCATGCTTTAAAGTTCACTATTAAATTTAGATCACTCCCTTCAGGTTACCTTCATAGATTATTTTTTTCTTGTACACATTCTTTTTAAAACTCTAAACTTTTCATTAAACTAATACATCTTTTTCTTTAACTTTCTCTTAATAAAGATACTCTCAAATACACTTTCAATAATATTTTACAAACTTTAAGAATTACTTAAGCATTATATATAAAGAAAAATATATTTTCAAACTTTAGATTAAGACTTTCTTTCAATTACAAATATCAAACTGATAAAAATCCATCCTAATTCCAATTGACTCATTAAGTTTAAGTCACTCCTTCCAGCTTGTCTTCATCTTTTTCTTCTCTAGAATGTTTGTCGAAGTAGTTATAAGCTTCTCTTTTTCTCAAGGATTTCTTCTTGTTAATGTCCATAAGGAAAAAGTCCTAAACTTGTCTTTTTAAAAGTCTTTTTAAAAGTTGCAGATTTTCTTGGAGCTCTTGGAGATTTATATTTAAACCATCATAATAAGACTTGGTGTCACGTTAATATTCCAAAATTGCAATTGACTCCTCTGCATTGTCAGCTACTTGTGAAATTGCCTTGGGTGTTTAATAACTTTCTGCACCTATCTGGCAACTCTGAAATAGTTCCAGAAATTTTTTAACATCCTTGGAACATACTGTAGCTGATCTATGAACTGACGGATTTTATTTGAAGATTTTTCAAATACATCTCTGATATTTGCTCTTCCATCTTCTTAACTCCCTCTTTAGTCAAAGAGTAGCTTTTTTGTAAATCACTTAAGAATTGCTGGCCAAATCAGGAATCACATTTTCTGATGTGCACTCACAGCAAAACAGACCAAGTTACAAATCACTAAAAACAACTTTTTTAAAAATAGTCTACACTTCCTTGTTTTGACACCTTAGCAGCCTTCTTCTTGTTTAACACAGAAGAAATCCCCAAATTGGCAGCAGATCTTCAAAAAGGAGTAACAGGCTGTGGCTAAAGAGAGCCTCTTTTAGCTTAATAAAGATTGAGAGTCCTTAAAAATGATTAAGAAATGAAAGGCACAACTTACTGTCCATTTGAAATTTTTTTTCCAAAATGGCTGTTTCTTCAACAATGAACTGATTGCAGCCCCCCCCCCCCAGCTTTTGACCTACAGACTGTTTTGAAGCACAGCTCCTGAAGCTACTTGTAGACCTTTGCTGTATCGTAGGATCTTGAGGGACAATTCTAGGACTTTTTTTAACTCAAGAGAATCATACAAACTAAAGGAATGCTGGTTCCTTCTGTTGGTAGTTGAAAAACCTACAGCCCAGGGGAAAACCCTTAAGGCAGTGGTTCTCAACCTTTATAGTGCTGCGACCCCTTTAATACAATTCCCCATGATGTGGTGACCCCAACCATAAAATTATTTTCGTTTTGAATTTATCGCGCCAGAAGCCGTATTGGCTAGTGATCTGAACTGCTTGCGATTGCCTTGATGACGGAGGCATTAAAGTGGAGACTCCTCCCCTATTAAGTTTATTGCGCCTGAAGCCAGATTAGGCTAGCGATTGGGAGTGATTACAGCTGGCTTGAGAGGGAGACATCAGAGCAAAGATTTCTCTCTTTTTTAATTCATCGTGCCTGAAGCCGAATTCGGCTACCAATTTGAAGAGCCTGCAGCTGGCTTGTGGAGTCAACCATTGGAGCGCGATTCTTCGATTTGCAAGTATACTTCCCATATTTCCGATGGTCTTAGGTGACCCCTGGCAAATCGTCATTCGACCCCCAATGGGGTCCCGACCCACAGGTTGAGAACCGCTGCCTTAAGGGATCAGTTGGCCATCTCTTCACTGGAAGTGAAAAAAATGCTTCAAAGAGTTGGAGCCTCTAAAATACTGACACAGGCAGCCCTGGGGCTAATGGCTAAGTCTCCTCTAACGTCCCAGATCTGTCCCAATGGAACCATTTTGGGTGGAATTCCATTGAGGGATGCTCAAGACAGGAGAATAAAATTCTGCATCCAATCTAGAGATGCTATTTTTATATAATTAATAACAGTAATAAATACCATACTAAATGACTGTGATTTGTTGTCTTCAACGTGAAACATGTTAATGAATATAGAAAACATAGGTGACCATATACACATTTTTTTTAACAGATGAGTTAGATGCATACCAGGCAGTTTGAATTTTAAAGATGCTTCAAAATGCATCCTGCAGTTATTCTTAATCCTTACCCATGTATTATAATTTATCAAATTTATTATGGCCACACACTTTACTAGACTTATTTAGTGCCCTGGGTTATTGGGATGGGGGAAAAAGGCAAATCTTATCATACAGCTAAATTGGACAAGTGAAAATACAATCATGCACCCCACATTTATAGCAACTCTTGCTGAACTGAGGCCAGGGTTAGAAATATTTTAGATAAGGATTCCTCTGGTTCATACTCCCTAATAAAATATTCCTTCCTCCATTAAATGCTAGTGAAAGATTCTCAGCCAGGATAAATAACTTTCTTTGCAATCTGAATTCATCAAAGATGTAAAACAGGTGAAAAGGACCACACCGTTCCATAAATGGCATAGTCTTAATGCTAAAGAATTGCTGGTCATGGCAGTGAAAGACTCCAGACATGGTAAAGAGATACATTTATTTAATATTTTGTAAGGTTCCACCCTGGACAGCAATGCAAACGGAGATTTAAGCAAAAGGAATGTTATCTTGATTGTTGGATAGTGCAAATGCTTCAAATGTATAGGAAACATTTACATTCCTTAAAGCAAAGGTTGGCAATATAACGTCCAACAGACTTCCTAACTTCCTGACATTAAAAAATGAAAAAGAAATACCAAAAGTTCATGAGGTTTGAGCATTCTCACATGAGAACTTTAATGTTCAGGAGATCTCATGCAAGAATGCTCAAAATGAAGAGAGCTCAAGAGAAGGTCCTTCCTGAAATTCCACAAGACTTTGAGAGACAGCATACAGGAAATTGCATGATGTAAGTGGAAAAATTACTGATTCTGTCTTTATAAGGCTCCTTAGGATTGAAAATAAAATGCCAACATCGCTATGTCTTTGTACAAACCTAAATTACATTTACACTTGGAATATTGCATGTATATTGCTGCTTGCCACGCTTGTAAAAGGGATATAATCAGCTGAGAAAAGAACAGAAGAGGGCAACCAGAATGAACAAATGCCTTCCCTACAAGAAAAAAATAAAATATTTGGGATTATTCATGTTAAAGAACAGCCAACTGAGAGAGCAGTGGTGGGATTCAGCCGGTTCTCTGTGGATCGCACAAACCTGTAGCAGCAACTGTGGGAGGTTTTGCCCACACGCCCGGACTTAATACACAACTACTGTGCATGCTCAGAATGATGTGTGCATGTGCGTGCACACTCACATTTGTGAACCGGTAGGGAAGGTAAATGAATCCTCTGTGAGGGAGGATATTATTGAGAAGTATAACATCCTACATGGCATGATGAAAATAGACAAAAAGAAGTTTTTTCTTCCTTCCTGGATATCATTAGGACCAAAGACTATCCAGTGAAGGAGACTGGAAGCAGAGGTGGGTTTCAGCAGGTTCTGACCAGTTCTGGAGAACTGGTAGCGGAAATTTTGAGTAGTTCGGAGAACCGGTAGCAAAAATTATGACTGGCCCCACCCCCATCTATTCCCTGCCCCCCCCCCCAAGTCCCAGTTGATCGGGAAGAAATGGAGATGTTGCAGTATCCTTCCCCCAGGAGTGGGGTGGGAATGGAGATTTTACAGTATCTTTCCCCTGCTACACTCACCAAGCCATGCCATGCCCACCAAGCCACACCCATAGAACCGGTAGTAAAATTTTTTGAAACCCACCGCTGACTGGAAGCATAGCAGCATCTCAGAGGTTTCTGTGGAAAACAAAGTGTTGGATTGAGATGGAATTTGGACAATCCTTGTTGAAAATCTCTGAAAATCTGAGTCAGTGCATTTTATGCGAAATTACACAAATTTATGTCATTAGTTCTAATACAGGTAGAACCCAAACTCTACTTTTTCCAGTCCAGATTTTAATCAAGACTATCATGGCAACCTATTCCAGATTCTACCTGCACATAAACATACAGTATGGGAGCCACACTATCTTCAGTGGTATTGATTCTCATATGATAACATTTACGGAGGAAAATCTTCGACTCTCTGGAGTTTCAAATCTGGGAATTCTGAAAGTATGTTGCAAAGTAACCATATCAACAGTATACCACTCTTCTTTTACCTATCAGTTTTTATTCATCTCTCTTTACCCACCATGAATCATTATGAGAGGACAAGCCCTAGAGATAATTATTAACAGTGCTTGATTGCAAGTACCCATTTTTAGGTTACTCTGAGGCTCTATCATGCACTTCCCCTGGGAACTCATGTTAATATGATGCAGGAACCAATTAGAAGAGATAGGGATTATAATTAGGACACTCAAGGAAACACATCTAGCAAACATTCTATTAGAACAGTTAGGAGTTTAAACCCAAACCTCCAAGTTGCTTTTTCAACAAAATTGCCCAACTGTTCGTAAACCAAAACCCCTTTAATAATGCAAAGCTTCAGAAGATCCTATCACAAGTGAGGCATGCCTCATGGCTTTGGCTGCTATGACCATAATACTGGTAGTTCACAACTTTTCAAAAACCTTGCCTCCTAATCCCTTCCAGAAAACCAACTCCATGCCCTCACATGCAGATGAAACTGTGGCTGTGTATCTTGCCATTGCTCTTTCTTTTCCAATGGGAAAGAGCAACTGCCTTTTGCCACCCAGTGAATTCTGGAAAATGGTTTTGCAAGCAGCTTCTGGTAAGGTTAGTCCAGAGGAAATGCAGGCTAGATTTACCCTCCTGATGTGAACAGTGTGCAATAATTTCCCAATCCAACACAATATTATGTGCCATTTCTCATAATTAATTTCATCATCCTCATATGTCTTATTAACCTGCTAAAATGATGCTCTCTCTTTACAACAATCTTAACCATTAAGCAAGTAAGAAAGTTGTAACTCTCCTGAAGTTCCTCAGAAGAAGCTTCCAGAATATGGAATAGTGAGAACTTTAGTTTAGTAAATGTGGACACTTACAAGTTCCCCATTTTTACTATTAAGGAGCAAATTCAGCTAACTGAACTTGGTGAGGCTTACTTCTCAATCAACAAACTTAGAACTATATCATAAAGCTTTACAAATTTCATGCAAGATTTGTTATAGATAAGAAATTCTCTCTTCTGGTATATTTCTGGTATAGTTGCCATATGAGATCCAGAAAGCCACAAAGTTAGGTTGAGGAGCAATCCATAATTGTGGGTGGTGGTGAAGGGAAGGATGCCAGTCTACCCATTAACTGGACTTTTCATCTCAGTGCTCATGTGAATATGACTAAAATTAGAGAAAATAAAGATGCCTTCAGAATAGAAAAATAAATCCATATAGGAAATATTATTAATTTGAAAACTGTACAGGAAAACAAACCTTCAATTTGCTTTTTGTAAAGAAGTGCTAATTCACTTGACCTGATCAATATACTGTTTATTCAAGCAAATTGATTCTTGCAGACTCACATCCTGGAATTATTTATATATTGCTTCCACCATACATAATTGCAGCTAAATGCAGGCTCTGTTTCCCCAACAATTGCTGTGTGGTGGTTGTTGCAAAAAAGACCCAGAATGGCCCAGGGGTGGGTTCTACTACCTTTACTACCAGTTTGCAGTGGGAGCAAGCACTTGCTTCTGCGCATCTGCAGATCGTCCATAATGATGTCCAGGCTGGTGGGCGGAGCCTCCCACCAGTTTTACTATCTGTTCGCAAGAACAGGACCGAACCGGGAACAACTCACCACTGGAATGGCCCTGTTGTAAAACATAAATATTGTGAGCTACTCATTATATATATATAATTTATTTATTTGTCAAACACAACAGTATATATAAGTATAAGCATGAAATAACCATACAAATTGGATACAATCAAAGGGAACATTAGGACAGGAACGGTAGGCACGCTGGTGCTCTTATGCACGCCCCTTACAGACCTCTTAGGAATGGGGAGAGGTCAATAGTAAATAGTCTTTGGTTAAAGCTTTGGGGATAAAATGATAAAATGAGTTTATAATGGCCCCAATCTACAGATTGCTGAAAATGAAATTCATTTCTCTGATTTAGAAGATTTACTATTTCAGCGAACTGTTGGGAAAACAGTGAACTGATTGTACTGGAATTAATAGAAAGTTCAGAAGATAGTTTTCCAAACTCTCTCTTTTAGGATGATACCTATCATTATATCTCACATAGACTTTGTTGACATAGTGAAAGCAGATTGAAAGGCACTTTCAATGTTTTGTAACTAGTCTCTATCTGGTGTCTATTTTGGGTTAATAGACACCAGACAGATAATTAGGACCATTTTGGTGAACAATTGAGCTGCAACTTCCTAAACACGGTTTAGAGAAAACAGGTGGCAAATGTATAAAATCATTATCCATTTCCCCCTAAATAAACTTGAAGAGCAGGAAAGGGAACAATCACATTGGCTGTAAGAAAGAGAAATCAGTAGCGTGCCACTAGCTGGTAATTTCAAGTTTTTAAAACTTTCAGAGTGAGTTTGAATAGATCTTTACATCATAGTCTTCTTTCAGCAAGGTGGGTATGTTAAGAATTTCAACTCTCATGGCAATATTACCAGGAGAAATGCAGTAAAAATCCTTGAACCAGATAAATCAAATGCATTTTGAACAGTTTTGTTTCAGAGAACAGCATGTTGTGTTTCATTATGTAATTATTTATTTATACAGGGTTATTTTTTTGTTGTTGTTGTTTTGTTTGGGTTTTTTCCTTCACTAAAACAACATACTAGAAAGTTAGAAATACAAAAAATAAATAAATAAAATAAACCAGTATAACAAAACAAGCACAACTTGGATTTGAACCTCCGACTCTTTTTCTTCTTTTCTACCATTGCTACAGATAGTCCCTTCTCAAAGAACATTAAACACAACACATTAAACACATTAAACATAAAATCCTGCCTAATTAATAGCTTTTATATATGCCCAGCTTCTAGGAAAACAGTGAATATCAAGATGTAGTCCCATCTCTCCACTTGGAACTTTCTTCCTTCCAACAAATTATGCCAAAGCTTCTGTCAGACTGCCAGTTCTATCTGCCAGCCTCCGAAAGCAGAGCACACTTGGAAAGGCAATTCTCAGAACTGGATTAGGGCAATATTTGTTTGGGATACTGTAAAGTATTTCTTTCCAATGATTCCAGAAGCTCACCAAGCATATCCTTCAGAAGAAATGTTTTCAAATGCTGTCTGATCATCTTTTGCTCCCTCTTCCTCAGGCTCAAGAAACCCAATCCTGCCTAATTAATATAAAACAATGAGAGAGAGAAAAAAATCTATTCAGTTCCCAGCATAAATTATTGGGGACAACCACCTTTCCAGGACGTGCAACACACATTTACATACCTGAAGGAGCGAAAGTCCCCCAGAATTTCTTACTTATGCTCCGACAGATAGTCCCTTCTGTAAAGGCAGAAAAATGTTAGCATTTACAATAAGTATTAGTGTTAATAATTAACATTAACAAAATGTTAGTATTTACAATAACTTGATCATTTAATGAGCAAGAAGAAACATGTTAGTAGTGTAGATTCCATTTGATTCTAAAAGCTAATCATGTTTCTCCTACAAAAAGAGTATGCCTAGTTACTACATAATTGTCTAATACTATCCCAGAGAGTTTGCTTACATATCACTCACATATCATTTGTAGATACTTGTCAATCATAGCAATAGGAATACAACCTAGACTTAAGGACTCCTCCATAGTGTCTTACAGCGTTCTCTGAGTGTATTACAAATATATTGCCCCCAAAAATCTGGATCCTCATTTTACTGACCTTGGAAGGATGGAAGGCTGAGTCAACCTTGAACCGATCAGGATCAAACTCCAGGCTGTGGGCAGAATTAGCCTGCAATATTCATTCTAACCATAGAGCCACCAGGGTTCTAATTGTTCCTTTTAAATCAAATTAAATATGACAAGTTATTAGTATAACAAAAATTCATTTCTTTTCCTGCAGAGGTGCCCAATCTTGGCAACTTTAAAAGACTTGTAAACTTCAACTACCAGAAATCTCCAGCCAGCCTGGCTGAGGAGTTGCTAAGGTTGGACACCTCTGTTCTAGTGGGATTTGGGGGTGAGAGATTTTAGCGGGATTCAAGGAAGAGAACATTAATTGATTAAGCAGTTTCTGTATTTCACAGTTTAAGGGAACATATGTTTGTCCCCTTGTTAAAAATGTGCACAATTGCCTGCACAACCAGTTCCAATTAGTATGTGCACGCACACACAAATACTTACATACACCTATACACACATCCATTATAAATCATAGCAGAAAGAGAAAAAAAATCAATAGTAAGAGAACAGAAACAAAAAAAAAAGATTGTTCATTTTTCTGAAACAAGGTGTTTAACCATGAAGTTTAGATCAGATTATTTAGACTCCTTTCCTTTATTATTTAGACTGGCCACCTGCCCAACTTTTCATTTTACTTTTATTGTTTGCTTTGATTCATTGGAGCCATCTGACCTTGTTTGCAAGTTTTCATTTCCATTCAGTTAAGGTGGTCCTTCCTGTTAGAAAGAGATCTCCTGCCTTAGCTGCCCTGTTTCCAACTTCACATCAAGTGAATGTCAAATATAATCTCAGTCAGGAAATCCCAGCCATAAATATAACACTCATTACCACATAGGCAAATGTTTATGGTTTTTTTTTTTAAAAAAACGATGTTACTTTTTCCTTGTTCTGCCAAAATCATCCTTGTTGACTTTATGTCTAACCACTGTCTTAAACATATGCATAGTGTTCGGCCATCCAGGCTAATACTGGGTCCCCAATCACGCTTCAAACCTGCACTTCAGCTGTTGCCAAATGTGTAGATAAGCATTTCAGGCAAGGATTTACTAAGTACCTTAAACAATATATAATGCATTTTTTCTGAACAGAATATAGTTCAGGTAAATGTTCATACAAAATTTAGTTCTTCTCCAACACATCTTACCTGCTTTCATTGATACATTTTCTCTCTTTTTTATTTTCCTTCTTTTATTTCTTTTTGTAAATCTGATCTTACCCTTCACCCTAAATTTTAGTCTATTATCAAATTTTCCCTCTTTCCCCTCCCTCTTCTACTCCCATTTATATTAAACCCTTTTATTCCTATTTCATATTTATTCTCTTTTATATCTTCTACTTATCAAACATCAAAATCAATCATATATTTGCAATTCAGTGACGTTATGAAGAAAACTTCCGTGGGCCGTGGGTGCTCAGGCTGTAAGACAGCCTGTTATTAAACACAGCTGCTTGCAATTACTGCAGGCTCGAGTCCCACCAGGCCCAAAGTTGACTCAGCCTTCCATCCTTTATAAGGTAGGTAAAATGAGAACCCAGATTGTTGAGGGCAATAAGTTGACGTTGTATATAATATGCAAATGAATGACGACTATTGCTAACATAGTGTAAGCCGCCCTAAGTCTTCAGAGAAGGGCGGGATATAAATGTAAAAAAAAAACCTGAGTTTTTTTTATTATGGTTTATATTATATGAATTGTCACTAAGTACCTTGTTGCATAATAAAACTAAGCAGAGGCTAGACTTCAGTGATAGAGCATCTATTTGGCATCTCCCCGAAAGCTTGAAAGGCCTTCTGCCTCAAACCTATCCCAACCTGACACTTTCCTTCCAGATTTCTCAACTGGCCTAGTTGTATCTGAATGCATCAAGGATGGGAGGGTGGTTGGGGAAGTCAGCCCAGAGAGACATTCCAAATCACTTATTATCAGGTTAGGTGAAACAAAGTTCTGATCCCCTGGCATCTCTAACAAGGTCTTTTCCATGTCCTCCCACCACCCTCACCAAAAACAAACAATAAAACAAATAAACCTTGAAACCTAAACTGGCTTGTTCAAAGTGCATTTTCAAACCAAACTGAGGTAAGGTTCGGATCCAATCTCCCTCTCAATCTTACCTGTCCTTTGTCAGCCTTTTGTTCTTGGCAAGCTGTTGCTATTCCCTGTATCAAATAGCACTCTCAAGGGAGAACGGATGAAGGATTAAGGTTACTTAGTTAAGTAAACCGAGATGAAAATGGTTAATTCTGAGCAAAACTCAATGGAAGGCCATAACTTTTGGACTCTCAAGGATATGTTGTGAACACATGGCATGACAGTTTTCCCCTTCATATTGGGATATAGCCAATTACTGTGTCACTCCTTCTACTTCTGTATCTGCTCCTCATCCTTACCCTTGTTAAATTTCTGAGCATGTACACACATTTCCAAATTGGGGTGCAACTGGCCATTATATTTCTTTTCTTGTAGCCTTATGATTTTTATTGATATTGATTGTTTCCTGATTGCTTATTTGTACTCTATGAACTATCATTAAGTGTTGTACCTTAGAATTCTTGATGAATGTATCTTTTCTTTTATGTACACTGAGAGCATATGCATCAAGACAAATTCCTTGTGTGTCCAATCACACTTGGACAATAAAAAATTCTATTCTATTCTATTCTATTCTATTCTATTCTATTCTATTCTATTCTATTCTATTCTATTCTATTCTATTCTAAAATTCAGAGGGTCCATTTTGGCCCAGAAATATTTTTTAAAGCTAATATTTTGTTTTACCGTGTTTCTGCTTTCCTTTTTTTTTTCAAAATAAAAGAATGTTTTCAAATAAAATGTCAGATAGATAGGAAGCTGTAAACAGAAAAGAGGGTCTGCAGGCATAGTGGAGCTTCTGAGCACCAATCTGGGCATCCTGATTAAAACACGAGATACTAAACTTATTTTTCTGTTTTGTTTTTATTCATTTTTTATAATTGTGAGAGTTGTTCTTTTCTTTCTCATTGTTTTTTATACTCAAGAAAAACAAATGTAATGTTAAAAATTAACACAAAGACTCACACAAAAACATGCCTGGAGATGCTGCCTACTTCATAAAATTATGAGGTGCTTCCTGTTCAGGTCTTTCTTTTGCATTAAGCATGGAACTGAAATTTTTTAGATGAGAAAAAGAGAACCAGCCAATTCAGTGCTTCAGTGCCAAACATGTGCTCTTAATATTTATACTATTTCACAGTTACTCTTGAAAGCAAAAGCAAAGAAAAACAAAAAAGATACTTTTATTGAAAGTTAGCAATATTGATTTTTGAGAATTCATACATTGATAATAACAGAAATTTGAAAACATTAAGATTAACTTCACTGTTAGCTGTGCTTTTAGAAATGATCCTAAGAGATGTGGAATGATGCCAAATGGAGGGTTTCTGATGTTACTAATCAAAATATACCAAACAGAAGGTTTTTTGTTTTTTTTAAAAAGAAGCACATTTCCGTGGAAAGAAAATAAACCAAAGAATGGAGGGGAAGGACGAATGGACGGAAGGAAGGAAGGAAGGAAGGAAGGAAGGAAGGAAGGAAGGAAGGAAGGAAGGAAGGTGGAGAACATCTTTGTTTGAACCACTCATAGGTATATTTGACTTAGCAGAGAAGATTAGAAGAGTGGTGGCTCACTGGCTTAATGATGCTGGAGATAGTCTCTCACCCAGCAGCTGCATGGTGGGGTGAGTTCCTGTCACTCATCTCAGCTTCTGCCCACCTAGCAATTTGAAAGCATTTTTTTTATGCGAGTAGCCAGATAAGAACTACTTCGGTGGGGAGACAAGTTGGTGCTCTGTGCAAGCAGTCAGGTTCCTGACAGCGCTGAACCTTCCTGATTGCAATGCCCATTTGTGAGGCAGCTCCGGGAAAGGGAGTGGGGCCTTTGGATACTGCTGCAAGAAGAGTTGCTTTCTTTCTGATATGAAGCCAGCTCCCCTTCCTGTGGCACACTGTGGGAAGCACACAAGCATGTACCTGACAGAGCTGATAAACAGGCAGTCAAACTTTTATTCTGCAACAGCATTGTTGTCTCCTGGCTAATGTAACAATGCCGTAACATTCACTGAGAGGAATTTCAGGCATCTGTCTTACCTTTGCTCCAGAGTAACTGGGATACACCTGTTTCTCTTATTGATATATGGCTGAAAATGATGATCATTGCCTTGGTCTCAGGAATAGAGATGCATGTTCTATGTATGATTTAGAGAAGAATGGCTCGGCTTTCTTGTAATCATGGGAACTTCAGAAAATTGCATTACTAGTTAATTGTCGCTTGTGCCTCTCTCATATAAATGGTATGATCTTTCCAAAACCTGGTGCATATTATTGGAAACTGCATGACAAAATGTGTGCTGCAACAACATTTGGAAAAGGTGTGTTTGTGATATATCTTGTATATTAGCCCATACATTTTTACTACAGGAATAATGAACCTTTAGGAACAATGCCCCCAATTTAATTGATAACCTATTTTATTGATAATCTATTTTATATTAGAAAGTGAGCAATGCTTTACTTTATATGCACAAAAATTGTTAAACCCAATAGCGAAAAAGAAAAAAAAGGCCACCCACCTCTGTATTTAAATTGCTCTCTGGCAGTCCTCAGGGGGCAGCCAAATCAAGCCAGTTCTTGGAAATTAATAAAACAACAAACCCCCTATTTTCACAAGAATCTGTCCTTGATTAAAACTGAAAACATGGCAAGGAGAAAGGAACCAACTGTTCAGTGAAGAGTGGATAAAGATAAATGTTTTAAACGTTCTATTTGTTCAGGCCATGATAGAGAACTTTACAAAGACAATGGCAAAATTCTACGGCTGTACACTCCGTGGATTTTAGTACATGTTTATACATGTTATGAATTACAAATAAAACTCTGTTGTGCTGCACTTACAAGCTATAGGATAGCACTCAAGAATGTATCCATATATTCTTACATATATGTACAATTAACTCTGTTGCAATGATTTCCAAATGGCAGGTCAGAGAATACCTTTTAGTTGGAGATTTGCTATCAATAGTATGAGGAGAGTGATAGGAATCCCCCTACCTTTTGTTTATTTTGATTGTTTGCTTATATTTATAGCCTATCACAAAGGCTGGAGTAAGAAGAAATGTAAGCATTATTAGAATCTGCAGCAACAATCCTATCCAGATAGTGATAACATGGCAAATGGTTAAATCCAAAAGTGCATAATTCACATTCCAATAATCAGCATATTGATGCTCTTGCACATTTGGATGTAAGACAGTCAATTTGAATAAAATGAATTTCAAACCTAGTTATACCAGGCTTTGTGATTCAGTAGAGTTGAAAGATCTGGCTTAATTTGTGGATTTTCTTGGTTTTTATAAGCATGTTCTTTGTATCATCTGGCCTAATGAAGAGTTCTGAAGAACTCAAAACGGTGACACTCCTTTGTATTTTTTTTTTATTGTTCCTGATAAAGGTACTGCCAGGCTATTTTTTCCCTTTGTGGACCATCAAGGCTCTCTTACATCTTATGTGATTCTATTAGTATTGCCATGCATGTGCTTAGAAATGATGACCACTTCCATTTGTGTCTTTCATGTGACTTAGACTGACTCTCATGTGATAGTCAAAATGTGTGTGGCTAGACAAAGCCTTGCCAGTTGAGAAAAAACTATTTTGAGAAGCTCTTAAATAATTTCTGCATGATGTTTGTGCTTATACTAATTTATCCATTAGAGTTTTTAATCTCACCAGTGCATTTTAAACTAGATTGAGAAAAACTGAAAACCAGAGAAGCTAATTATTTGCAAGAGCCTACCCAAATATCTAGTAAAACTTTCATCATTAAGGATAGATCAGAAATTAGGTCTCCCCAGATTTCACCTAACATGTTCATTGTTGCACTCCAGTGGAATGAGATTTCTATCCCAGTTAGTATGACATGCTTGGAATATTTTTTGCAATACATAATTTTTCAGAATGTTCACTAGGTTTTTATTGCTCTTGGTGGCATCAACTAAGGTTTGCCACTGTTCTTCATTTTAGTACCGATTTGCTTGTTATTGCTCTGCATGCAAATTTATTTTTCAGCTTGGAATGGCAATTCCCCAATTATTTTAAAACATAGAATTGCTTTCAAAACACCATATTCTATACACACAGACACAGACACACACTTCATTGTAAGGACAGATTTGTGTGAAAGCTATGCTAATTTTTTCAATATACAGTATGATAGTGAGAAATCAACAATGATTTTACCCTCTTGCAAGATTAAATCTTCATTAGTAGAACTCTAGTACAAAAGGAAATGAGCATGCAATCACTACATAGGGTTTCTGGATGCTTCATGTATTCTGTTTTGAAGATCTCTCAGTCAGTTGATTTGTTTGTTTATTTGTTGTATTTGTATACCTCAGAAAACGACTACCACCCAGTTTGCTCATTTCTTTTTACATTTATCCTTAACAACTTCTCTGATTGCATTCCATAGTTCCACTGGTTCTCTGTCAAAGAGATTCAAAGCAATTTATGATGTTTTCCCTGATAATGATGGGCATATGCTACTTTGTGTCATGGAAATGTATTGGATTTTTTTTTCCTACCTTAGCTTGACTTGGAACTTCCATATAGGCCATTTATGCAGATCTGTTCTGCAGTCAGCACATGGCCACATCTTCGCTGTTATGACTGGGGTTTTCCATTGTCTTGCACCAATAATATGCTCTGTCTGAATATACTCAATATATACAGTCCATCTTGCATTTATATCTTACTATTTCCAACATTGACATTCCAAGTCTCCAACCACAAGCAGCACATCTTGCTTGCATAGACTATCAATTTCAGATTGAATTTCACTATAAGATTAATCAGCTTCCTCTTCTGCATGGATGTTTGGAGCATAAACTTGGGTAATCATCAAATTAAAGGTTTGTGAAGTATAATTTGCTCACTGGTTATATTGTATTGTATTATATTGTACCTATGTACTGACTTTACTAATTCTTCTTGCCTATGAAAGCATTGTTCCTTCTTTGGATATTTCTGTCTTTAATTTACAAAAGAACAATATTCTGACCAAAAGTGTTCAATGTTAGTCCATTTCAATTCACAGATACCTAATAGATTATAAAGCAATGAATCAGTGAACAGCTAGAGGCAAACAAAGTAATAACCAAAAGCCAACGTGGGTTTGTCAAAAACAGATCATGCCAGACAAATCATTTTGCATTCTTTGACAAGGTGACAAAATTAGTGGACCAGAGGAATACTGTGGATATAATTTACCAGGATTTCAGCAAGGCATTTGACAAAGTAGACCACAATTTACTACTTGATAAGATAGAAAAATGTGGATTAGACAACATCACCACCAGATGGATTTGTAACTCGCTGACCAACCACACTCTAGAGTAGTCCTCAATGGAACTGCATCTATATGGAGGGAAGTATGCAGTGAGGTATCCCAAGGCTCTGTTTAGGCCCAGTACTCTTCAACATCTTCATTAATGATTTGGATTAGGGGATGGATGGGGAATTCATTAAATTTGCAGATGACACCAAGCTGTCAGGAATAGCCAACACTCCAGAAGATAAGCTTAAGATTCAGAAGGATCTTGACAGTCTTGAACATTGGGTGCTATCCAGGGGTGAAATACTCCCGGTTTGGACTGGATCACCTGATCCAGTAGCAATGGCGTCAGGTGGTTCGGAGAACCAGTAGCAAAAATCCCTCCCCTCCCCCGGCATGCCCAGCTGAGCCACAGGATCATCAGAGGCTTTTTGTTTTACTTTTAAAAGCATTTTTCTTTGGCAGAAAAAATGCTTTTAAAAGTAAACAAAAAAGCCTCTGGTGATCGTGCAGCTCAGCTGGGATCATCTGAACCCTTTAAAAGCATTTTTTCTACAAGCTCTTCAGCCGAAGAGGCTGTAAAAATGCTTTTAAAAAGGCTACTCTGGTGATCCCAGCTGAGTTGCCTGATCACCAGAGGCTTTTAAAAGCATTTTTTTCTCTTTTTTGGCCGAAGAGGTTGTAAAAAAAATGCTTTAAAAAAAAAAAAGTTGGCCACGCCCACCCAGTCACCCCCCCACAAGCCACGCCCACAGAACCGGTAGTAAAAAAAATTACATTGCTATCTAACAAAATGAAATTCAATGGTGAAAAAAGTAAGGTTCTATATTTAGGCAAGAAAATGCACAGGTACGGTATAGGTGGTACCTCGCTCAATAGTAGTAACTGTGAGAGAGATCTTGGAGTCATAATAGACAATCACTTAAATATGAACCAGCAGTGTGCTACAGCAACCAAAAAAGCCAACACAGTTCTAGGCTGCATTAACAGAGGGATAGAATCAAGATCACATAAAGTGTTAATACCACTTTATAATGCCTTGGTAAAGCCACACCTGGAATACTGCATCCAATTTCGATCACCACGATGTAAAAAAAAGATATTGAGGCTCTAGAAAGAGTACAGAGAAAAGCAACAAAGAGGATTAGAGGATTGGAAGCTAAAACATATAAAGAACAATTGCTGGAATTGGGTATGTCTAGTTTAATGAAAAGAAGTACTGGGGTGACATGGTAGCAGTATTCCAATATCTCAGGGGTTGCCACAAAGAAGGGGGAATCAAACTATTCTCCAAAAGACCTGAAGGTAGGGCAAGAAAGAAGAATGGATGAAAACTAATCAAGGAGAGAAGCAACCTAGAACTAAGATGAAATTTCCTGACAGTTAGAAGAGTTGGTCAGTGGAACAAGTTGCTTCCAGAAGGTGTGAATTCTCCAACACTGGAAGTTTTTAAGAAGACATTAGACAACCATTTGTCTGAAATGGAATTGAGTTTCCTGCCTGAGCAAGGAGTTGGATTAGAAGATCTCCAAAGTCCCTTCCAACTCTTCTCTTCTCTTCTCTTCTCTTCTCTTCTCTTCTCTTCTCTTCTCTTCTCTTCTCTTCTCTTCTCTTCTCTTCTCTTCTCTCCTCTCCTCTCCTCTCCTATTCTATTCTATTGTTACTGTGTAGCTGATTCATTTTAACTTCATTTTAAACTGAAACTGTGTTGAGCTTTCCTATCTTCATGCTTCTTATACTCCATGTTCTCACTGTGATTCTTTACAGCTTCAGGTTTTATTTTCCTGTATAGCAACATCTTGAAATCTTTAATCAAGTCATATCACAAACATCATTAGTACTCCCAAAGATCCTCATCTCTTCCTAAGTAGCATGTTGAGTGCCATCAAACGTGAAGGGTCCATCATCTGGCACTATGCCATCAATATTATTATATTGCCAATCCATGTGATTTTTCCGGACAAAATTTAACAACCGTTTACCATTGCCATCTCACATGCAGTATGAAATGATGCCATTGCAAAGTGATCACGCCTAGCTTCTTCCTATAATCACTGCTGCCAAAATATATGTTCCTGTTTACTTTAGCTGGACAGTTGCAGGTATTCTTCATTTATCCCTCCTAGGAATACCCAGCAGTTTAACCTAAGAGTTTGAACTCCTGGTGGAACTGAAAACCATTCTTTCTCTGCCTTTTTAAGCTTGTACAGGGAGTTTCTAACCCTTTGTGAAAAATATGAGGATGAGGGTGGTCCTAAACTCAAGGCAGTAACAGAAGAACAGAGAAATATCCTCAAGAAAACACTTCTTTAGATCCTAGGAAAATATGCATTTTTTTCTTGGTCATCCTGAAGAAAAATCTGAACAGAAGACGATCAAGCATTAATTGCCTGAATCTAAACTATTTCCATATGAATTTCTTAGCATAACATAACACAACATAACACAACATAACACAACACAACACAACACAACACAACACAACACAACACAACACAACACAACACAACACAACACAACACAACACAACACAACACAACACAACACAACACAACACAACACAACACAACACAACATAACATAACATAACATAACATAACATAACATAACATAATAGCGTGGAGACCTTGGAGTCTTCTAATCCAACCCCCTGCCCAGGCAGGAAACTCTACACCATTTCAGACAAATGGCTATCCAACATTTTCTTAAAAATTTCCAGTGTTGGAGCATTTACAACTTCTGCAAGCAAATTGTTCCACTTATTGATTGTTCTGTCAGGAAATTTCTCCTTAGTTATAAGTTGCTTTTCTCCTTGATTAGTTTCCATCCATTGCTTCTTGTTCTACCTTCAGGTGCTTTGGAGAATAGTTTGACTCCCTCTTCTTTGTGGCAACCCCTGAGGTATTGGAATACTGCTATCATGTCATCCCTAATACTTCTTTTCATTAAACTAGACATACCCAATTCCAGCAATTGTTCTTTATATGTTTTAGAATAGAATAGAATAGAATAGAATTTTATTGGCCAAGTGTGATTGGACACACAAGGAATTTGTCTTGGTGCATATGCTCTCAGTGTACATAAAAGAAAAGATACGTTCATCAAGGTTTTAGCTTCCAATCCTCTAATCATCTTTGTTGCTCTTTTCTGTACTCTTTCTAGAGCCTCAATATCTTTTTTTTACATCGTGGTGATCAAAATTGGATGCAGTATTCCAGGTGTGGCCTTACCAAGGCATTATAAAGTGGTATTAACACTTTATGTGATCTTGATTCTATCCCTCTGTTTATGCTCTGTTTATGCAGCCCAGAACTGTGTTGGCTTTTTTGGCAGCTGCTGCACACTGCTGGCTCATATCTAAATGGTTGTTCACTAGGACTCCAAGATCCCTCTCACATTTCTTACCTTGAAAAAATCTTTTTCCTTCTTTCTACCCACCATCTTCCATTTTTGAGCCCTTATTTCTGCATGTAACTTTCTTTTCTGCATACAGTCATTTAACGTTTACTTATTATTGCAATACTTACCAATATCCTTTAATCTGTGTAATTGAAACAATATGGCATTAGCTAGTATGTCTAAGTCTGTGGTGTCAGGCTGAGGGTCACTGACAGTGGGAGGAGGAGGGAAGGAAACTATTCTTTTAATATGTACTAAACATTACATGTCTTAGTCTCATAGAAATAACTTCAAGAAAATCTCCAAACCAATTGATGAACGGTGACTTTAGAGATTTACTTTTGCAGCCACTGAAAAAGCATTTTACTGTTTTGACTATTGACTGAAAGAAAGCCATATGCAGAATGTGCTACTTGCTGGTATCTTGCATCATTTTAGGAAATGATGAATGTGATAATATATTAATGTATCACCCGCTCCCACAAATTTCTATCAGCTAGAGAGAAGCAATGGAGAGAAGAATGCATGACAAAATGCACTGAAATATTTGAGCTCTTTTTTTATACTAAGCAGAGGTTCTATGTTGGTGCACGAAAAAAGAAAAACACAATTTATGATAGCAGCAATTCTGCACCTTGTCACTTGGATCAAGCTTCAGAATAAACTATGATTTTTGCCTAAATAGATAAGTCATAGGATTGCTCTGAAAAACAATGCAAATTAGCAGCAGCACAATAATTAAAATATGCAGAGAAATCTCGTATTAAAAACCATTAAACCAGTATTTTTATAGTCTGCCAAAAACTGACTCGCATGAATGTTCTTCCTTTTCCTTAATCATGTCCATAAGGGGGGGGGGAAGGATTCCATGATTATCTTTTTATATGACCTAGCAGTCTTCTAAAGAGGATTTTTACATCTTCACTATGTTTTAATAGAATATACTAAAAGAGGGAGGCAAAATTAAAATATACAAAATTTCTATAATGATACAAAGTTTTGCCTAAGGAATCTGCTATTCTAGCTACAATACTTCATTGATTTTCATCTAGAGCAGGGGTCCCCAGATGAGACCTTTAAGATTTGCGGACTTCAACTCCCAGAGTCCCTCAGCCAGCAAAGCTGAGAGTTGAAGTCCACAAGCAAAGCTGGCTGAGGAACTCTGGGAGTTGAAGTCCACAAGTCTTAAAGGGACCAAGGTTGGAGACCCCTGATCTAGAGCGATACTGAACTGCTGCTGTTCTATGAAATAGCCAGAAAAAAATTAGCTGTGATGATGCCAGTCCTTATTAGTTGATGCTCAGTTACATTATTGAGTAATTTAACTAAGTAATATAGGACTTACTTGCAAATTAAGTAATTGTATCTGTATCTGTATTCCACTGCAGTCAAAAAGACTCTCCATAATTCCTCTATACCACTGTATACATTTAAAATTGTTGGTAAAAAAACCAATATAAAACCAATAATCAAATGCTAATAATCACACAATAATCAGCCTAATTGCATCAGCTTATCTTCCCCAAACGTAGCTGAAACAAATCAATTTTAATATCATTAAGAAACTCAATAGAATGGGAGCAAATTGAATGGAGGAGGCTGTTCCAGAATAAATGTACATCCACGCACACAAAAAAAGCACATATAGGAGCCTCCAGGCCAGTTATCTCATGAAAATGAAGGGTTGTGACCAGGTTCTTCCAGGAAATTCAGATTGACTGAGTCAAAATTGGATAGAAAAGCTTTTCCTGCAAGTGTATCTGTTCTAAGCCAAGGAGAGCAAAAGCAGAATGTTGAGCTGCCCTTGGAAACCAACCAGGAGCCAGCACAGGACATGAAGCTCAGATGTATTATGTTGTGAGCATCTGCCAACATACAGACTGCTGCATTTTGGACCAAACAATAGTCTCCCAAGGCACTCCCATGTAGAACTCATTGCAGTAGGCCAAGTGTGTAGTGATGAGGGGCTGGATTAATGTCTCAAGGTTCCCTCATTCCTGGTAAAGATACAAACAGAATACCAATAAAAAAAAATCTCATTGCTGTTTTTAGTAAATGTCAGATATTCACTGAAATCTGAATAGTTGGAATGACCTAAGCAACCAGGCTAATACATACATGTATTAAATGTATATGACATAAAGAGATTTTTTTTTGCTTTTGTTTCCATAGAATAAATGCTTAACCAATGCAGTATTAAACAACTTGTAAATATAACTAGATTCTGAAAGATACATTTTACATATCTTAGCTAAGGATTTGGACAGAGCTTTATGCGAATCCAGAACTTGTGGACTACAGGCTACTGATTATGACAAGACAATATACAAACCGGCTTTTAAAAATTCAGGGATATAAACCTCAGCTTACCTAATTCCTTCCATAGGAAATATCTTTTGTACCTTCTTGGGGATACCTATATTTAGTTCATATTTTTACATCTATCCTATACTAAATGTGAATAACATTTTAATGAATAACATATCATAAAACAGATAAAGAAGGCATTGGAATTTAGAAAAAATCAGACAACAAATTGTGTCCATGGGCAGTATACACAGGAAAAGATATTACTAGCTCTGA
Organism: Ahaetulla prasina; assembly: GCF_028640845.1. NCBI lineage: Eukaryota > Metazoa > Chordata > Lepidosauria > Squamata > Colubridae > Ahaetulla > Ahaetulla prasina. The sequence goes on along the minus strand of NC_080539.1, from coordinate 265,189,520 downwards.
AAAATGTATTATTTAGAGAATATGTATGTAGACAGAGAGAGGGGGGGAGAGAGAGGGGGGGGAGAGAAACATTGTTTATCTATATTTAAATAAGGTAACACAAGGACATAGAATTTATCTTAAAAATAAAAGACCCCAGTGGGAAAAACATATTTCCATTGGAATAAAGTCTTTTGTCTTCTTAGTCCATGGTTCAGGCATCTGACTGATAGGTTCAAGTTTCAAAATTCATTTTTAAAGGCTTGTCTTTCTTTGCAGCCAACAAGCATTAGCCAGTGTGTATGCACTCACAAACAAAAAACGCCTGCACTGAAGCAGCTGCAACACATTTTTTAATGAGAAAGGCCATTTTCCTCATATGTTTCTTTTTTAGCTTCATCAATAAAATTAAAGCTGTGATCTTAAGACATGGATTTACAACATATCCAGTCCTTACATATTTCATGTTGGCGGCAGTTTCTAAATGATGATATAGGAGTTCAACAAGTTTAGTCATGTAAACCCCAGATCTAAACTTGAAGTTCCATGTTTTTGAGAAATGAGTGTTCAATTACTCCATGACTACTATCCTCTCCCTCCCTCCCTCCCCCTCCCTCTCTCTCCCTCTCTCTCTCTCAGTAAGAATATATTGCTTAGTCAGAATCCAAGGATTGATATAAACAGAAATATCTAACTTCTGTTGATAAAGGTGATGTGAATCATGGAGCACCTGTTGTGTCTAAGCCAAATAATAAAAGTTGATTGTTCTCCTTCCTAATATATTTACCATGGGGAGAAAAGAGGACTTTTTTTCCTACCCAACTTAATTAAATACAAAACATCAGCAGTTGTTTCATTTCAGTTAATCCTATTTTGTGGATCCACTCATTTGTTCTTTGCAAAATACAGATTATGAATGAGTGGAATCTGTGAACCCAGACAATTTTGGGTTAGTCAGCAAATCATACTTAAAATGAGCCATGGCTTAGTTGGAAAACAGGGAGGAATAGCAATTCAATGTATAAGTATTCACATCAAACCACAATCAAATTATTATTTCATTCTTACCATACCCAACCCAAAAAACATGTAACAGTCGAATAAGGAGAGGCGCGAACATAATTGAAACCTTTAAATCAGTGGTGGGTTTCAAATTTTTTTACTACCAGTTTTGTGGGTGTGGCTTGGTGGGTGTGGCATGGATTGGTGGGTGTGGCTTGGTGGGCATGGCAGGGAAAGGATACTGTAAAATCTCCATTCCCACTCCACTCCAGGGAAAGGATACTGCAAAATCCCCATTTCCTCCCGGTCAGCTGGGACTCGGGAGGCAAAGAATAGATGGGGGCGGGGCCAGTCAGAATTTTTACTACTGGTTCTCAGAACTACTCAACATTTCGGCTACCGGTTCTCCAGAACTAGTCAGAACCTGCTGAAACCCACCTCTGCTTTAAATGCATTGTGAACAAGGTTCTAGAAGGCAGTATTTTCTATAAATATGCAAATTTAAGCAAAATATGAGGGCATAACCTCAAACTGTCAGGAGAGAATGTTCAAAAGTAATATTAGAAAATATTACTTCATAGAAAGAGTGATGAAAGCTTGGAACTAACTTCCAGCAGATTTAGGGGACCAATCATCAGTAATTGAATTTAAACATGTTGGGGAGAAACACATATCCATCATCTGACAAAAATAAAAAAGCATTAATAAAATACAAAAATAATAATTAAAAAAATAAATTAAAAAATTAAAAAGAAAACAAAAAACGAACTCAAACAAGGGCAAACTTGATGGACCACTAGGTCTTTTTCTGTGGTCGATTTTCTATGTTTCTATAAGCAGCGTTTCATGACTGATGTCCAGAGCTATCCTTTGACATCATGACTAGGCATTGCCATTCTTTCTTGAAGTGACAGACGAGTCCATTTCACATAATTCTGTAGAGAAGGGAACAAGAGAGAAATGACTCATTTGCAACAGCCAATGGTTATATGCCAATCAGCAGAAAAGCCCTACAAATCAAAGGATCATAGGAAGCTGCCCTAAACTCAGTCCTGTCAGCTGTCAGCTGTTTTTCAGGGTCTGAAACTAAGATCTTTGATAGGTAAAACATGTGCTGTCTCACCAGATATAGTTTTCACTACTGAACCAAAGTTCAATCAATCTATGAGGAAGAAAATGAAACCTTGAGACATAGGAATGGTCAGTTCTAATACTAAAGACTTCTAATAAGGAACCTGATACTTTGCAAGCTGCACTGGTTGCCAATTGGTTTCTGGATGCGATGCAAGGTACCAGTTGTTACCTTGAAAGCCCTTCATGACATGGGGGACCAGCTATCTGAGGGATCACTCATTTCCAATTACTTCTGCCCATCCAGTTCAGTTCAGCAGAGTGGATGCAATCTGGATTCCATCAATCAAAGAATATCATCTTGCAGAACCCAGGAAGACCACCTATTCTGCTGTAATTCCTGCTCTCTGGAATGGTATCTCTCCCCGCACCACACATTTTAATTTGTGTGGCTCCCATCCACCAGGAAATTATTGAAGCTCTGGCCATTGTTCCAGGTTTTGGGGACATGGTGATTGTGGAGCCTCCTTCTTGTTTTGCTTTGCTGTGTTTTATATTTTACTGGTTTTGCATTTTTGCTCTTCTGGTCAATTGAATTTCTTTAATATTTTGGATTATCAGCTGTAAGCTGACCAAAGTCATTTAGGAGTGGGTGGCCTATAACTTAAATAAAACTTTAAAAATAAAACATTTGAGATTCAATTATCGTCTCACCTATTCCAAGAGATTCCACAGACATTGCCCTAAGTGACTTCAGATTGAAATCTCTGAAAAAGTTATCATAGGCCATTTGTTAGACTAACAAATCAAAAGACTGGGATCAAATGCCAAGTCAAGTACCAACTAATCAATATTGCTCAAAGGTGAAGGCCAGAGAAAGGAGCCAGAGAGAGTTGCACAAAAGTTAAGCAAAGTTTAGTGAACGGTAAAACTGATAAAGCAACGTTTTAAATTTCTTTTCTATGAAATGTTCTTTCTTTCACCTGGAACTGAAGTAGGGTCTTCAGGCCTACCTGCCTTTCTGAGGTTTTCAGATACTGGCATCTTGGTTTGTTGCTTTTTCAGCTCAACACCCCACCCCACCCCACCCCAATGTGGTTCATATGCATCTCTAGTGAATGGTCCTGATGAATGTGTGTTCAAGTAGCTCTGAATCCAAACTGTTCTGGTAAAAGGAGGTTGAGAGCAGCTTGTTTTCTGCACAATGACTTCACCTCAAAGTCATTTTTCCCTCTGCAGCAACCGTGCCATGTGCAATCCTTCCCTCTTTCATTCACCAAAGCTCTCCCTCAGTTTCTGGAAATAATTTGTGGTTTGGAAGGGCCCTCATCAGTTTCAAAGAAGTTCAGATTTTTCATAAGAGACCAGACCACTGGTCCATCTAGTCTGGTGTCTTGTCTCCAGCCATGTCCCACAGCTAAAATTTCAGAGAAAAATGAAGTACCCAAATAATCACCATTATAACACCAGGCTTTACTTAGTAAATACAGCCTGGCTGACTTTTACTATTCTGCCTTCTCTGCAATAGATTCTCATGGACCTTTCTGGAAAGCAACCAAAGAAAGCAACTGAATGGCAACTGGGCAACCCCTCACAAACTTCAGAAAAACACATTCTCTCTAAATGTTAATGTGTACCAAGAAAAGGATATGTATTCCTCAATGCAGCTTAGCCACTTTCAACACTGGTTTGGCTCCTTTTTTTTCTTCCAGGCCCAAAAAAAATCTGGCAGTAAAAGCTTCCCAGTAATAGAACAGAAGCTGCAGAGGAGGTACTGACATTTTTTGCCTAACTCAGGATTTGGGGAAAGAGATACAGCTTAGGGATCCAGCACAGTCTTTGCCTACATAAAGTCTCTGATTCAATCTATGGAATGTCTGGGAAGCAATGGATCAAAAACCCTAAACTATTGTTTCGCCACCTCAGTTACTTTAAAATGTGTAGACTTTAACTCCCATAATTCCTCAGCCAGCCCAGGTCTAGCTGGGGAATTCTGGGAGTTGAAGTTTACCTATTTAAAATTAGCTGAGCTTGAGAAACACTGCCCTAGAGAGCTGCTGCCAGTCAAGTTAGAAAATGTTAGCTTAGAAAGGCTGGCAGTTTGAATCAGTGTAGATCAGTTTGCTTTGCTCCCTGAGGCTGAAAATAATCACCACCACAACATTGATCCTCATACTATAAAGCACTGGAGTTCAGTTTTTATAGTTTTTAGAACTAAGGAATAATTAATATATTCCAATCAAATAGAATTTCAATGTAGCAGAATAGGCAAAATTTTAGATCGGCTCCCGTTGGCCACAATTATAAAAGCCAATAGCTAGGAATTGCAGAAGTTATAGGCCAAGGCATTTGAACAACACTGATTTGTCTACATCTTGAGTGAGGGCAAGGAGACAGTTACACAAAAGTAAGTGAAAACTATAGTTGACAGACTTACACTGCATTATTGTGAAATCATACTGTGTCCATGTTGTGTTCATGTGATAAAAAGTCATCCCATTCTTGACTCAAAATAGGATGTTTAAGGAGGTGAGACTTTACAATAACCTATGAACCATATCAATTGCAGCACCCTGTTGTTTGACATGAAAATGGAGCATAATGAGAGAGAAGAAAGGTATAGGACAGAAGAAGGAAAGGACCCTGAAGAACAAAAATGCTATATGGTGTTTAAAATGTTGTCAAGATGGCTTTCAAACAGAATTATAGGTTAAAATGGGAACTGATCCTAGAAGACTGAAACAGGAAAGATGGAGACAGCTGATACTAACAGGAAAAAAATTAATATCTAATGACAAAATACAAGAGAAGGCCCATTTTGTAGATAAGCTGAAAATAAACTTTTATTTGGTGTAGGAGACTGTATAGCTCAGGGATATCAAACTCAATTTCAGAATTGTGTTTGACCTCGTTGGGCGTGGCCAGGGTGGATGTGGCCAGCTCGATGTCACTCATGTTGGGGGAGTATGTGATGGCCTGAGTGCTCCGCCAGCGAAAACAGACTCTCGAGCTCCATTTTCGGCTGCGACAGCCTCCTGCAACCCTTTGCCAATGAAAATGAAGCTTGGGAGGGCCGCACACGGCTCTCCCAAGCTCCGTTTTTGCTGGCAGAGGCACCATGGGTCAATCCTTTGCTGCTTCCAGGGTGGCCCTGCGGGCCAGATCTAAGAACCTCATGGGCCAGATCCGGCCCCCGGCAGGGTTGAAATGCTACTGGTTCAGGCTGGTTCGTCTGAACCGGTAGTAATAATTGCTACCATTCGTCTGGTAGTAAAAAAAATGTTTTAGAAAGTACGACAATCAGCTGTGCCGGGCAATGTCGGAATTTTTTTTTTTTTACTTTTATTTTTAGCATTTTTTTATTACCACAGATGAGAGAATCATCTGTGCCTGATTGTCTGTGAAGTTCCTGCTTGTTGCAGGGGCCATTTTGTGTGAAGTCCAGCTGCTTTTGCATTGTGTGTAAATTATGCAGCTTTTGTGTTATTTTTGTGTAAAGTGTGATAGTTTGTTTTTGAGCTCTCTGTGACTCTGTGAAGTTTCTGCTTGTTGCAGGGGCCATTTTGTGTGAAGTCCAACTTCTTTTACATTGTGTGTGAGTCAGTTGTGCAGCCACGCCCACCCGGTCACATGACCACCAAGCCACGCCCACCAAGCCACAGCCACAGAACCGGTAAGAAATTTTTTTGAATTTCACCACTGGCCCCCAGGCCTTGAGTTTAATATCCCTGGCATAGCCTATTCACTCATTCCTGCAGGTCAGATGTTTGGCAATAGCAAGATCTGACATGTGGGTGACACAGGCTTCCCCCCCCCAAGAAAACTGAAAACAAAACAAGAAACCACTTCTGAACCAACCAAGCTCAAATTCCTGAAGAGAAGAATCCAAGATTTACAAAGGGAGTGGTCCATCTGACTTTTCTCTGAGCATCACTTGATGAAATGGCCTTTTTAAAATTCTTAAAATTTAAATTCTTCAAGAAATTTGCTAATGGGGAAATTAAATGGATTTCTCATGGGGAAGAAAACAACTGCATTCCCTCTATCTCAGAAGCAGAATTCCCTTTTTAGAAATAACAAATATCCAATGCGGGGGGGGGGAGTTATTATTTACAGAGTGGCAAGCCAGTGAGTAAGGCTATAGACATGGAATCTCATACCAAAGATTTCATGCTTGGACATCTCACATTAAAGAAATGCAAAAATAGTACAGTCCCCCTATGAGCTTTTCCAAACTGTTCTTCTTTGAAAGAGTTTTCGAAAAAAAAAATTTCATGAAGCTAAATGAAAACACTACTTAACTAAATTCCTTAGATTTTTAAATAACTCTCTTGGTAATTGTCAGTCCATTTTAATAGACTTAAACAGTAAAAAGAGATATAAAATTCTAGAAAAAAAGCACTTCTAGAAGATTAGATCATTAAACCTTCCTCTTTAGAGCTAAACGAATTGACAGGAAGACCCATACTTCTACACTGTAACCTAATCACTTTGCTAAAAGTGGACATCGGCACCAGCTACAAAATTGCCCAGTGTTTTCAGTTGTTATAATTACTAACAACTAATGATACAATCATACCTTAGGCTACATCCTAATGTGCTTTCTTTTTGTTTTGGGATGAAGGGTTCCTGTTCTGATGCTTTGAAAAGCATGGTTTCTGGCTGAATAAACTCTGAATTTAAAAAAAGGCCACTAAGCATAATAAAAACAGTTGTACTACTTATTTTACAAACACACACAAACACACACACACACCCCTACAAAAAATAAAAAAACCCTTCTCACCCTTGTGGGTGGTAGGTGTTCTTAATTTTAGTCCTCTACTAGAGACCTGGGAATTTGTTCTGCAAATGACCTTAGCTGTTCTTAGTGCTGCACTCTTTTTGGACAGAGAGGTCTGATGTCATTCCTCAGATCTGTTGGGGCCACTGTCCCAGCTTAGGAGTCACAGCCCTTACTGCTCCTACTACCTATAGGGTATTTTGGCCTTTACTTTGCACATCCTCTCCAGTTCTTTCTTCAGACCCTGGTATTTCTCCCATTTCTTATATTCCTTCTTTCTGGTATTGCTGTCACTTGGCTACATCTATCCCTGCTTCTCATCAACTACTACAATGTCTGGTTGATTGGCTAGAATTTGCTTGTTTATCTGAATCTGGAAGACCCACAGGAGCTTTTCTTTTATGTACACTGAGAGCATATGCACCAAGACAAATTCCTTGTGTGTCCAATCCCACTTGGCCAATAAAAAAATCTATTTTCTTTTCTATTCTATTCTATTCTATTCTATTCTATTCTATTCTATTCTATTCTATTCTATTCTATTCTATTCTATTCACTTTTTTAAATTCTCCATGACCTTCCTATGGGATTTCCATTCTCAGTTTAGGAAGATCTAGCCCATATTCTTTGCCTTTATCTTTAAACTCCAGTTTTTTGTTTCATGATGAGGGATGGTTGCTCATCTCCATTTGAATCTGGCCCAGAACTAGTACTCACTTGCTATGAGACTGAAATGATATTACTGGTAAGAGATGAACTAGAACTGAAATGTTCAGCTGCCAGTTTGGGAATAGGTAACCTATATAGGGATATATTGCCATCTAGTGATAATAGTGAGTTGGAGGCAGTGAAAGAAAAGATATCTGCTTTGCAGCCTTCCAGGAATCCCTGTAGCTCTTAAGCATATTCTATAACAGGGAAACATCTATGAAATTAGATAAGAATTAGAAATTTCTTAATTATATACAAAACCAACTTCTCTGTGAATCATGGTTTGATGTTCTGACTGAACCTTTCGAGGTTATGTCCTTTCCCCCACTCTTCGGGGGAAGTAAGACTTTCTCTCTCCCTGTTCTGGAGTTTGGTAAAGGATTCATTTATCTCTTTTTCCTGAACTGACAAATTATTATTTCTACTTATGTGGAATGATTATACAAGAAACTACGGTTTGATTTTAATTCCCAATTCATAAAACCAGTGAAAACCATCACATACTAGTTTAGGAAGTTCAGGAACTAGGATGTGTTTCAAATCAAGAAAAAGCATATCAATGTACATGATGGGTTTGCAGACTGTGAAAAATACACTCTTGTCACAATAATGCACAATGGGTAGCCAAACTTGCTTAATGCAAATTGATTGAAAATTTTGAAAATGTGTACATTTCCAACTGATATATGATCTTAAAAAGGAATTGCTCATCTTCCTTTTGTGTGTTTGTGTGTGTGTGTGTGGTATGAATTTAATTTCTGTTAAGCAGGATACTTACCCAGGAAGCTGACACCAGCCTTTGTTTTGTTTTTATTTTGCTTTATGTCTGAACTTCACCACTCCGATCTTATGGTTTCAAAAGGAAAACAATTGATGCAAATATAATGGTTTTTCACCCAGAGCAAAATTCCACTTTATGCCATGAGCTTTACAGCAGGCAAGTTTTACAGATGTCTGGCTTTTTCTTCCACTAACCACTAAACCGAAATATGCAAAATATTTTAATTTGAAATGTTTCAGATTTGAAACATTTTGTGAAGCACTCCTAAATATACACATACCCAAGACACATAGAGACCTAAGTGCATAAGAGGGAATAAAGGTCTTACCTAAAGGAAGACTTGCCATTTATCAGATGATTCTCAAACATATAATATACTGTATGATGTGTAGTCAGGCAACTAAGCAAGAATTTCCATTCTGTATGTGTAACTGTGAATTTATGGTGGTGTTGAATTCTCAGATCATCACTGTTTAGATACTCTAGAAATGACTAATTAATTTGATCTACACGTGTGCCCATTCTATATATGACTCTGGACAAAGTTGAAATTATCAATACAAACAAAAAAAATCCCAAACATTCCCCACTAAAGCAAATACAAGTATTCATATCCCCAACTGTCTGAAAAATGAGCTCACTTCAAAAAGTTCACTATGGCAAAAGTGAACTTTTCAACCTTTTATAGAAAGCCATCCATTTTAGGGCTATCTAAATCTTGAGGAGTATGCTATTCTACAGGGTAAACACAGAGATAGAGAAGGTTTATTTTTTAAGTCCTGTCAGGCAATATTATTTAATTGAGAGAACCTGAAATATGCCTATGCTGTTGAATTTCATGGGATGGGCAGAAATAATGGGAGACAGTCCCACAGCATAACCCAGCCTATGCCATCATAGGTGATAACTAGCACTTTGAAATGTCTACTGGCAGTCACTGCAGTTCATCCAGTAGTGGTGTTGCACGGTACACTGAAGTGCTCATATATTTCCCTGCACTTCACCTGACATCAGCTGACAGCATTGTGTAGATGTTCAATAAGAGAGGGGGAGAGAACTGTGGGTCTTTGCAAAGCAGAGGTTTTGACTAGACATCTCCCCCTCACCAACACTAAGTGGAAATAATCCTGGAAGAAAGAGCATAACCCACAGCACCATAGGCTCAAATTCTTCCCAAATAATCAAGCTAGACTGTGCCTCTTCATGATCTATTCCATGAAACTTCATCCTCCATGGTCCCTTTTTCTCCTCCAGTTCTAGGGATCTCTTCTGCTCTTTCATCTTCAGGTGTTCCTATATGAAGAGAAAGAATGCACACATACACAATCCAATCCATGACCACTGTCAACCTTTCACTCCAAGAAGTGGCTAAGTCCTATGCAAATGATACATCAGAACCTCAAAAAGAACTGCAAGCTGCCTCTGAAATCTATAGCCTTCCAGGGTAGAGCAAATAAAGAGGTCCTATTTCCCTGCACTGGGGAGTAACCATGCAAAATTCCAGAGTAATGTAACAGCAATCTGAACAGGACATGGAAGTAATATTAACATCTCCCCTTATCCAGATTATGTCATCACTGTCTCAACACAAAATGGAGATCTATTATGCAATCTTTACTGTGTGTTGGACTGATGATGATCTGGATCAGTGACCATTAACCTGTGGGTCATTTCCTACTTTGTACCAACGAAGACAAGTTGAAGTCCCCCAGTGGCCATAAATCTAAGACATTCATCGGTCAGATTGCTAGATTCAAGGAGGGTAGGAAGGACTATCTATGATGCAGTGTTGTTTAATCCACATTTCCAGTTCTTGGAAGAATCAGGAAATGATGAGGATACAATCAGAACATTGCACAGTGATGATTTATATTTATTTATTTATTTTTCAAATTTATATACCGCCCTATCTCCCTAAGGACTCAGGGCGGTTCACAGGCAGTTAAAATACATATAAATACAAATTAAAAAACAACAATTAAAAAACTTATTCTATTGCCTAATTTAAAAACAATATAAATAATAAAAAACCCCTTAAAACCAATAACTTTAAAATCTAATCCAGTCCCGCGCAGATGAATAAGTGCGTTTAAGCTCATGACGAAGGTTCGGAGGTCCGGAAGTTGACGAAGTCCTGGGGAGTTCGTTCCAGAGGTGGAGCCCCACAGAGAAGGCCCTTCCCTGGGTGCCGCCACAGGGCACGGCCTAGCCGACGGCACCCTGAGGAGTCCCCCTCTGTGGGAGCGCACGGGTCGGTGAGAGGTATTTGGAAGCAGTAGGCGGTCCCGTAAATAGCCCGGCCCTATGCCATGGAGCGCTTTAAAGATTGTCACCAACACCTTGAAGCGCACCCGCAAGGCCACAGGTAGCCAGTGCAGTCTGCGCAGGATAGGTAACACGGGAGCCCCGAGGCTCCCTCTATCACCCGCGCAGCCGCTTCTGGACCAACTGAAGCCTCCGGATGCCCCTCAAGGGAGCCCCATGTAGAGAGCATTGCAGTAATCCAGGCGAGGCGTCACGAGGCGTGAGTGACCGTGCATAAGGCATCCCGGTCTAGAAAGGGGCGCAACTGGCGCACCAGGCGAACCTGGTGAAAAGCTCTCCTGGAGACGGCCGTCAAATGGTCTTCAAAAGACAGCCGTTCATCCAGGAGAACGCCCAGATTGCGCACCCTCTCCATCGGGGCCAATGACTCGCCCCAACAGTCAGCCGAGGACTCAGCTGACTGTACCGGGATGCCGCATCCACAGCCACTCAGTCTTGGAGGATTGAGCTTGAGCCTGTTTCTCCCCATCCAGACCCGACGGCCTCCAAACACCGGGACAGCACTGATAGCTTCATTGGGGTGGCCCGTGTGAAAAGTACAGCTGGGTGTCATCAGCGTACAGCTGGTACCTCACACCGAAGCCACTGATGATCTCACCCAGCGGCTTCATATAGATGTTGAACAGAAGGGGCGAGAGAATCGACCCCTGCGGCACCCCACAAGTGAGGCGCCCCGGGGCCGACCTCTGCCCCTGTCAACACCGTCTGCGACGGTCGGAGAGATAGGAGGAGAACCACCGATAAACGGTGCCTCCCACTCCCAATCCCCCAACCCGCGCAGCAAGATACCATGGTCGATGGTATCGAAAGCCGCTGAGAGGTCTAATAGGACCAGGGCAGAGGAACAACCCCTATCCCTGGCCCTCCAGAGATCATCCACCAACGCGACCAAAGCCGTCTCCGTGCTGTAACCGGGCCGGAAACCGGACTGGAACGGGTCTAGATAGACAGTTTCATCCAGGTGCAGAGGAAACTGATATGCCACCATATTTCTACAACCTTCGCCAAGCGGGTTGGAGACCGGACGATAATTACCTAAGACAGCCGGGTCCAGGGAGGGCTTCTTGAGGAGGGGCCTCACCACCGCCTCTTTCAAGGCGGCCGGAAAGACTCCCTCCAACAAGGAGGCACTCGTAATCGCCTGGAGCCAGCCTCGTGTCACCTCCTGAGTGGCCAGCACCAGCCAGGAGGGGCACGGGTCCAGTAAACACGTGGTGGCATTCAGCCTACCCAACAACCTGTCCATGTCCTCGGGAGCCACAGGGTCAAACTCATCCCAACAAATGTCACCAAGACCACCCTCAGACGCCTCATCTGAATCGCCGCAATTTTGGTCTAGACCGTCTCGGAGCTGAACGATTTTATCGTATAGATAACCGTTAAACTCCTCAGCACGTCCCTGCAACGGGTCATCCCGCTCCCCCTGGTGAAGGAGGGAACGGGTCACCCGAAAAAGGGCGGCTGGGCGGTTATCTGCCGACGCAATGAGGGAGGAGGCGTAGCAACGCCTCGCTTCCCTCAGTGCCACTAGGTAGGTCCTAGTATAGGACCTAACTAGTGTCCGATCAGCTTCTAAACGGCTAGACCTCCAGGAGCTCTCTAGGCGTCTTCTCCGCGGGTTTCTTCCCCCCCGCTGCCCGGGGAACCAAAGAGGCCGTTGGGGTCTGCGCCGGGGCAGAGGGCGCAGAGGCACGACACGGTCTAAAGCCCCAGTCGCAGCCCGTTGCCAGGCTGCGGCTAGTTCCTCTGCCGTGCCGTGAGCCAGACCCTCAGGAAGTGGCCCAAGCTCCGTCCGGAACCTCTCCGGGTCCATCAGGCGCCTGGGACGGAACCAACGTTGTGGTTCCGTCTCCCTGCGGTGTTGAGTGGCGGTCAGAAAGTCCAGGCGAAGGAGAGAGTGATCTGACCATGACAAAGGTTCTATGACTACATCTCTCAAATCCAGATCCTTCAACCACTGACCAGAGATAAAAATAAGATCCAGAGTGCCACCCCCGATGTGAGTGGGGCCATCAACTACTTGAGTCAGGTCCAAGGCCGTCATGGAAGCCATGAACTCCCGAGCCACTGTCGATGACGAGCCGGCAGATGGCAAGTTAAAGTCCCCCATGACTAAAAGTTTGGGGGTCTCCACTGCCACCCCGGCAAGCACCTCCAGGAGCTCAGGCAGGGCAGCTGTCACGCAGCAAGGAGCCAGGTACGTGACCAGCAAGCCCATCTGACACCTATGACCCCATCTCACAAAGAGGGATTCACACCCGGCAATCTGAGGTACAGTGGTCTCCCTCGGCTCTAGACTCTCTTTAATAGCAACCGCCACCCCCCCACCCCTACCCTGGGCCCTCGGCTGATGGAATGCACGGAAACCCGGTGGGCACATTTCGACCAGGGGCACGCCCCCTTCAGTGCCCAACCAGGTCTCCGTAACGCCTATAAGATCCGCGGCGCCCCCCTGGATAAGATCGTGTATTAGGGGGGCCTTATTGGCCACGGACCGTGCGTTGCATAACATCAGACGAAGGCCCAGGCTCTGAGGGTCTTGACCATCCGGGGAACGGGAAAAGTCAGAGGATCGGGCACGCGATCGCTTGCAGCCATCGAACCCGTGACCCCCTAGACCGATACGATCCCCCCCTTCCGCCATATCTGCCCCTCCCACTTACCGTGCAAATGGAACCACCCTCACAAAAAGGAACACATTCCCCCCCCATAACCTCCGAACCCACTAAATAATCGCCACGAGCGCGCGCAGGGACTGGTTTCCCTCGACGGGCTACCCCAACACCCGCCTAACCCTCCCACCCCTTAAAATGCCCTATCTAAAAACCCCAAAGGCTCTTCCTCTTCGCATGCCACCTCTGTGGGTCCCAAGACCCGTCATTGAGGCCGGCCCTTGGTAGTGAGACGGGCCATTCCTGCGGCGGGGCACCTGCAGGCGCAAGAGTTCATGTGCAGCGAACGCATAGAAAAGTACGAATCGGTGAGGGTGCTAAGATGGTAACATCCCAGATGGTAAGGCGTTAAAAGATGGATCCTCCAACGGATGTCCAGATGTCAAAGAGGACAAATAAAGCTGGAACCAGATGAAGATGATAAGCCCAGGTAAACAGGCCGGCAGCCTCCATGGTAAACCTATGGAAAATGTTTCTACAGAAGGTCTTAATAAGGTAGAAATGGCCGTCAGTCTGTTCATAGTCCATAGTCCAATCCAGTCCAGTCCAGTCCAGTCCAGGAACCCGTGGGTATAAATACCTGACGACCCAGCTTTGATGGTCAAAAGTCCGGGGGGGGGGGGAGGAAGGCAGGCCATACAGCAAAAGGCAGATGAACAAAGCACGATGTAATGTGCCAAAAGTGCCAGAAGAGGGAGCCAAACCATAGCCTTGCCTCCGGCCTCATCTCCGACCACGGCCTCACCACGCCCGCCGCCGATGGAACCGATGGGGCCGCGGAACACTGGACGCCGCTGGACGGGCGCCTCGCGGCCCACAAGGCCTCGCCAGGCGCAACAAAGCGCCGATGGAGCTGGCGGGCCCACGACCAGGCGAACGGGCCGGAATCCATGCCCCAGCTGGAATCGGGCCGAATTCTCATCGCCGCTGGAATCGGCTGGAGCCGGGCCGAAATCGAGGCCTGCAATCAGCACAGGCAGCAGCAGGCCTCCCTCGCCTCCCTCGCGTCCCCAAAAATGGCCACCACCAACCGGTCCGCCGCTCTTCCCTCGGCCTGTTCTTGGCTGCCGCACATCCGAGAGGGCCAAAAGACCTCTCCTGCGGCTGCCAAGTAGATGATGCAGCACACCGAGGGACAGGAGCAGCCTGGTAAGTCATCAGGAGTCCCCCATTTCAGGAAAAGCACCCCACGCCGATCCGAGCTCCTCTAGTAAACCGCCATCCTCGCGCATGCGCAGAGCCTTCAAAAAATTCTGGGACTGTCATTTTTTAAATGACTACTACCACAACATCCAGTCCTAATTACCTATATAGGCAAATGTCAATCAGTTACAAACATATTACCTATATAGGCAAATGTCAATCAGTTACAAACATATTTCACATGTTTAGGCCAACCCTTAGAATCTTAGTTATACACTAAAACAGGGGTCTCCAACCTTGTCAACTTTAAGACTTGTGGACTTCAGCTCCCAGAATTCCTCAGCCAGCAAATTCTGGGAGTTGAAGTCCACAAGTCTTAAAGTTGACAAGGTTGGAGACCCCTGTACTAAAATGATAATGTTTGAAAAGGACCTGAATGTTCCTTTACATTGGCTTAGTTCGTTTATCGTGTTAATTCCTAATATATTTTGCTCAATTTTTTCATTGAATATTTATAAATGTTGCTTATTTCAGAATGTGAACTCAACCACTGATTTATTGTTCAGGAGTTTAGATTCTCCACTAAATCTATTTCACTGAGTTTACAAAGTTTGTATTTCATAATGGAATTGGCTTACCTACAAGATAAGTGCCCATTGTTCTACCAAGGAGTGAGAAAGTGATGTTAAGTCTAAAGCCCTTATTTCAAACTGCAGTTACTCAAGAAGCCTCTTCAAGTGCAAGGAAGAATACTATCTAAAATTATTGTAACTACATTAAAAGATATTGTGATCAAAAATCTAATATATTTTGCACCTATATATTTTTCTCTGTCTACTTTAACATTTTTGAACTAGTACATGAATGAACCAAAATGTCTTTTTATTTTAACTGCACAGTTTGTTAGACTTTGCAATGCAGGCAGAAATGTATAATATAAAAATGTTTATATTTAAATAATGTTCAAAAATACATTACAGTTTTTGTAAAAAGTGATCATTAGGCAAAATTGTAAACCAGGGTGCATATGTTTAGAGAAGCATACACAGATTTACCCTTTTTCACTGACTCATAACCAACAAAAGAATGAGAAACAATGACAGCACTCAAGACATTTTGGCCAAGACGGCACACAAACACACATCAAAGAACTGCTTATATTTATATGCATAATATATAGTTGGTAGAACACATTCAGCTTCATGTTATTCACAGTGATCACTTGGGTTGGAAAGATTGTGCAGAAATAACGTTTTTAATTCAGGGATGTGCAGAAGGTGGACCGTAATCTATCAAACCAATTTCCAGTGGACCACCCTGATGCCAGATTTTTTTTCTTACAAAAAATAGCTAAATCAAACAAACCACTTAATGATTGTTAACAAGGAATAATAACAGAATGAATGACTCAAGGGAGTTTCATTATCCTTTGGTTTTGGAGTATGTACCCATGTTTGGTAAGTTGGACTAGAGAGATGGAAGCAAATGAGAAAAAGTAAACTTGCAAGAATGAGAGCCACACATACTTTACTGGTTCAATTCATTTGGAAAACCCACTATAGAGGGGAGATACTAACAGACTGGGCACTTACATGAGCAATTCATTTAATCTTATCCTAAAACAGTTCATGTCTTTCCATGTGGGACATTCTACACCCAAATAAACAAACCTTACTCATCCAGATTCCCTAATGAAATTTCCCTTCCACGTCCCCCAATTCTGCTGTGAGTTCTACCTCCACTCTCTGGAATAAATTGAGCTATAGCTTTGCATCCCCCTTGAAGAGACAGCTGTATGACTTCATTTGCAGACTGGAAGGCGGGCAAGAAGGTCATCACCCTTCTTCAGCACAGTGCAGTTGCTAAGACTTTCTGCTGTTGTATCAGAATTTCATTTTTCTTTGCCAGAACATGAAAAAAATGACATGAATCCCTAGTGGCAATTAGTCCATAATCATATTTTAAAAAATAGTGTGTGGGGGGAGAAAGAGAGAGAGAGAGGAACCAAGAAAGAAAATATTTAGTATAACTAGATAGAAGAAATTCCAGCAGAGCTTCTGCATTGCCTTTCATGCATAAAAACAAACAAACAAACAAACAATTTTTTGGTTGAGTAATGCTTAGCAGAAAGCTTTAATACAAATGAAACATTGGTGAGTTGATTTTAGAATCCTAATCTATCCACAGTGGAGTTGAGAGGAGAACTCTATTTAGATTCACAGGAAGGTCCTGGTTTTTTCTGAATTATAGCAACACAATGGCAATGGGTTTCATACTTTTCCAACTATATTTAGAGATAGAATGAAATATGAAACCTTCTGCAGGCAAAGCATATTCTTTGCCTCTAATCTATGGGCCTTGCAACTCTATAATTGCAGAATTCTCAATCATCCAGATCATCGTTGTCCCAAAAGTGTTTTTTCCAAAAGGCAACTGGACTTTCTTTTTTCTTTTCTTTTGAAAATATTTCACCTCTCGTCCAAGAAACTGAAGAAACTTCTTGGATGAGAAACATTTTTTTTAAAAAAGCGAAGGAAGTCCAGTTGCTTTTTCGAAAAAGCACCTTTTGGAAGTCTATC
Source organism: Ahaetulla prasina (assembly GCF_028640845.1). Lineage (NCBI taxonomy): Eukaryota > Metazoa > Chordata > Lepidosauria > Squamata > Colubridae > Ahaetulla > Ahaetulla prasina. Next base: position 265,172,474 of record NC_080539.1, on the reverse strand, counting down.
ATTGCAGGTGCATGCAGAATACTATTTGAAGGTTTGCTCCAATTACACCCATCACTAACTCAGGCAAGTTGTATCTATCTAACTATAAAAGGAGAAAAAATGAAGATGAACCAAAACAAGACACCATAAACAAGAATGAGATCCCAATTCATTAGAGCAAGATATCACATCAGGGTTTTTGATTATTTGTTATGATTTGACTTGGTTACAATCTTCTCATTCCACATATTGGAACAGGAAGTTGACTAGTTTCCAGAACAACTAAATCTGTGCAAAACAAGGGGGACTGAGAAAGTGAAAGAAATGGAGAAAGTGAATGTAGATCACAGAAATTCACCTGACTCTTGCTGGCCATTCCTAGGATTACAAAGAAAGTTATCCTAGGAAGATCTGTACAATGGTAAAAGTAAGATCCAAACTGCATATTCATTTTATCAAAATCACTGAACATTAACAGGAGAAATGTATTAACATACTATACTGTACAAGCCAAAGGACAGTTAGTTAACAAAGCCATATCTTGGGTGTAAAAATTTTTTTTTCTGGAAATTAAGTATTTCCAAGCCACCTGCTTTTAACTCTTATAAATTATGGTTGACTCTGTTTCTAAATTTCTGGACTTTTTGAAACAAATAATATTCATCTGACTGATACTCTTCTTGAAGTGATTTTAGTCTTCCTTTATAAATCCTTCTGATTAAGTCTACCATATTTAGGCTACAAAAAAAATCAGAATAAATGGCAACACAGAGTTAGAGCTTTCTGTATTTTTCTTCTGTGGGGTGCCCATCTACTTTTGTGTAGCCCAGATGTAGTATCCTTTTCCCTGATCTTTATAGTGCTGTTCAAAATGTGATTATTATATGTTGAAGTTCAAAGACAATTAGATATCTTTTCAGTCCTTTTAATGCTGAATTTCCTTAGCTTATAAAGATTTGTTTTTAACATTTTGTTTCTCTGCTAATAACACAGTTGACTCTATTTTTGTTATCGCTGATGTAGAATACTTCGTTAAAATGTCCAGTCTTCAACAGTAATTGGAAAAAGCTCCTTTTAAAAGATATTTCACGTCCACGGCACCCATTGATTTCAACTGTGCTTATTTTTAAGAGATATGTATAGAGTTGCATAATTACTTTTGACGTTCTGATGAAATTGGACTGGATAAGAGGTATGTGATTTCCCTGTAAAACTGAGATTGGAAAAAATCAAGGTTTGAATGAGAAAAGTGGGGGTCTGATTTATTACTGTCCTTTCTTTACCCTTTGTAGCAAAACAGACCAGGTACAGTCAAATGAATGAGATCCTGATTCATAATCTGAAATTTAGCCTTCATGAACAGTAGTGTTTGTTCCTCCTGCTGGACTACTTTTAAATTAATGGTCTTTAGACATCGTTCCACTGCTTTCCTGAGCCAGAAAACCCTTGATGGGCATTTGATGGGTTCCTTTACTGGCAAAAGCTCTATATTGTATTACTAGCCCTGTGAACTGTTCCTCCCAGTGGATTACTCTTTCCTCTTTTCTAAGCCAAAATTGGAAATTAAATCCATCATCTTACATCTCTATTTTTCTTTAGTTCCACTCCCTCCCCTTTCAGTTAAAGAATGTTTGTGAAAGCAAGTGATCTCCTGAACTCTGACTTTCCCTCTGAGAAGGGTCTGCACTTTCTTTCTCTCCCTCTCAAACTTAAAGAGGTTCCATAAGCATATAGGAAAGGAATTTCATAAACTGTCAGTTTTCAAAACCTTCTCTCCTCCAGAAACTTCCCTGTGTGGTCTCTGAAGAGGTCAGGCTTGCGGGCTATGCAATAGGGGACAGACAAGTTTTCTCGCATTCAGAGTACAATTCACATATGGCAGGCAATGAGGCAAGATTTGGGAAAGTCTAATCTTTATGGTTTCCCATTGCTCAGGATAGGGTTACAATGGAGAGACATAAACAGGCAAGGATAACAAGCCTCTACCGTTTGAGGCAGCTCAGTTTTATATTCTGGTTAGGGGCAATACATTAAATTCCTTCTACCTTTTTTTTCACTTTTATCTAATCCATTGCAGTTGTCCTCCTCTTTTCATGACATCACAAACCTTTCCAAAAGTCTGACATAAATGTCCTCTTTTTTCTTTCCTCACTTCAGCCAGCTTTGGCATAGATCAGACCACCACATTATATATAAGGTAAAAGAGTAATACGTCAAGAATGTCCTAAACTGCCATATGAAATATTGATTATCTGTCTCTCTCTCTCTCTCTCTCCCCAGTATCCTCTAAATTCTTGTTTCAGGAAGATTCACAGATCCATCTTACAGGTGAAATCAAGTGTTGAGAATCAAAAGATATGTAAAACATCAAGTTTCTTCTAAGTTGATCTTAGCTGCCTATGATTTCCATGGATATATCCATGCAATTTTCTTGGGCCCATGTGGAAACTATTTCCCATTGCTTTCTTCCGGAATAATAGAATAATACAACTGGAAGGGACCATGGAAGTCTCCTAGTCCAACCCCCTGCCCAGGCAGGAAAACCTACTCCATTTCAAACAAATGGTTGTTCAATCTCTTCTTAAAAACTTCCAGTATTGGAGCATTCACAACTTCTGGAGGAAAGTTGTTCCACTGATTAATTGTTCTAACTGTCAGAAAATTTCTCCTTACTTCTAGATTGCTTCTCTCCTTGATTAGTTATCATCCATTGCTTCTTGTTCTGTCTTTGGGTGCTTTGGAGAATGGGTTGACTCCCTCTTCTTTGTGGCAACCCCTTAGATATTGGACCATTGCTATCATGTCACCCCAAGTCCTTCTTTTCATTAAATCAACATACCCGAGTCCAGCAATCGTTCTTTATATGTTTTAGCCTCCAGTCCCCTATACATCTTTGTTGTTCTTCTCTGCACCCTTTTTAGAGTCTCAGCATCTTTTTTACCTCACGGCGACCAAAACTGAATGCAGTATTCCAAGTGTGGCCTTATTATAAAGTGGTATTAACACTTCACGTGATCTTGATTCTATCCCTCTGTTTATGCAGCCCAGAACTGTGTTGGCTTTTTTAGCAGCTGCTACACACCAGGAAGTTTTAACCAGGAAGTAATGTGTTTTTTACCTTCTGTAACACAGAGAATCATCTATTGCAATGTCCTTCCTGTTAAAGACTACTTCAGCTTCAGTCGCAATAATACAAGAGCAAACAATAGATTCAGACTTAATGTTAACCGCTTCAATCTTGATTGCAGAAAATATGACTTCTGTAACAGAGTTGTTAACACCTGGAACGCACTACCTGACTCTGTGGTCTCTTCCCAAAATCCCCAAAGCTTCAGCCAAAAACTGTCTACTATTGACCTCACCCCATTCCTAAGAGGACTATAAGGGGCGTGCATAAGAGCACAATAGTGCCTACCGTTCCTGTCCTATTGTTCCCTTTCCTTATATCAAATTAATATAGTTGTTGCATACTTTTACTTATATATTATGTTTGTGTATACTGTTGTGACAAAAAAAAAAGGCATGTGCACTTCCAAACCGGTAAGGAAGGTAAGTAGATTTCACCCCTGTCCTGGAGTCATGGAAACAGCTTTTGTGACCTTCTGACAAGCAAAGTAAATGGGGTAGCCAGATTCACTTAACAACCGTGTCACTAACTTAACAATTGCAGTGATTCACTTAACAACTGTGTCAAGAAATGTCATAAAATGGGGCAAAACTCACTTAACAACTGTCTTGCTTAGCAACAGAAATTGGGGGCTCAATTGTGGTTGTAAGCAGAGGATTACCTGCATAATTAATATTGTGTAATACAAATAGAAAAGCTATTAATTGGGGTTTTTCCCCCCCTGTAAACTGCCGTGAATCTCAATGGATTTGGTAACCTACAAATCAAACAAACAAACAAAAAAAGCAACAAGTTTGAAAACTTAGAAGAGCTCACCATTTTAAAATTATAATATTCCCGCTTCTTCCTCCTCCAAGAAAAAGCTTTAAATCAGAACAATGACGCATGCAAATGTGCACCTTTCACAACTGCTCAGTTCGTGAAGTCCAGTAAATAATGGAGCAATAGAAAGTGGGCAGATCCAGTATTTAAAGCTCAAATACAGTATGTAACAATCTAGCTAATTGAATAAAAGGTTACAATAGGTTTACAACTGAACATTTAACAGAAAATGTTTTGCATCTGCTGTGCTATTGTGGATTACACAAGCCTTAGCAAATTTTAAAAAAAGAAGACATAATGTGAAAAATAGTTATTGTAATTGCCAGGAACACTTTCAATAAATAATGTAGGCATGTCTAAAATTTGTAAACCAGTTAATGGATTGATATCTTGCAATTAGATAACAAAACATTAATTTTTAAATGGGAAGGTTATTGCTTGCCCTCATTTCTTTCTTCTCTCTCCTAACTCTTTATGAACTGGAGCCAAAAATTAGTGATATCCATTAACTTTCTCTAAAATTTTTTTTTTTAGATTTGATGAATAGAAAAAAAAAATCCCACAACAGATCATATTTAACACTTAACTTTTACGGGAATACAACTGATTTTAAACTGCTGGAGCTTGGAAGAATTATACAGTGGGAAGAAAGCTCAAACTCCCTGTTTGCTGCAAGTTCTGCTAAAGCATTTCAGACAGATGGCTACTTAGCCTTTCTTGGAACATCTCCATTGACGGAGAACATATCACTTCATGAGGCAATCTATTCTATTAGTTGACAGTTCTTACACAAGAAAATTCTTCCTAATAACTAACCTGATTCTATTTCCCCATAGTTTCAACACTAGTTCTAGTCCTGACCCCAAGAAAAAAAAAGGTACAAATCTAATCCCTCTTTTGTAGGACAACCTTTTAGATCAGGGGTGTCCAAACTTGGTCCCTTTAAGACTTGTGGACTTCAACTCCCAGAGTCCCTCAGCCAGCAAAGCTGGCTGAGGAACTCTGGGAATTGAAGTCCACAAGTCTTAAAGGGACCAAGTTTGGACACCCCTGTTTTAGATGTTTAGAGACTGCAATCACATTTCATCACAGAAGATCTCTTCTCAAAGCTAAATATACCCCATTCCTTTAACCATTCTTTATAGGACTTGACTATAGAGAGGCCAGTCTTCTTTGACTTTGCTCCAATTCCTTTTTAGATTGAAGATCCCAGAAGTCAACGCTATATTCCAAATAGGGCCTGATTGAGGCAAAGAATAGGTCAATTTCTTACTATAAACCAGATCTGCCCAAAATAGCCTTTTCCTTCCTGCATCATACTGTTGACCATGTCCAACTTGTGATCTCCCAGTACACCCAGATCCTTTTCACATGCCAAGTAAGGATTTCTTATTCTATGCTTGTGCCTAGAATCCAGAACAGAGTCCTATGATATCCTACTTAATGCTACTCTGCAATCTGATGTGAAGAGTATGATTTATGAATGTTTTCTTGGTGTGATCATTCAGCCAATTATGAATCTATTTAATAGATGTATTATCTAGCTAGCCCATATTTAATCATTTTATTAATGAGGACATCATGAAAAACATTGTTGAATGAAGTACTGAAGTCAAGATATGCACTCCCCCAAACTATTAAGATAATAAGTCTGTAAAAGGGTGATAATTAGTTAGGAATAACTTGTTTGTTACATATCCATGTTGTTTCTTGTTAGCTTGTTGTGGTTGTTGATATTGTTATATAAATGTTTAATAGGTTTTTTTTTAGAAAGTTAAACGTGCAAACTAAGGAAAAAACAACTATAAAGTAGAATAAAAACATTATAGGAAGTATAGATTATTTTTATGTATTTCACAACATTCTGACACATTCAATAGTGTCTGTTTCTCCTATATACATTGTAGTGTTCAAGGGTTATTCCAATCATATGTGCAATCCCACCAAGTTTCAATGATGTCTGAAGTCCTATTTGTCCTCTTGGGTTGTTGTTGTTGTTAGTTGCGAAGTCATGTCCTACCCATCGTGACCCCATGGACAACGTTCTTCCAGGCCTTCCTATTCTCTACCATCCTCTGGAGCCCATTTAAGCTCACGCCAACTGCTATGCTATGGCAAACCTCCTTCCCAGGCTGAAGGTAATCAACAACTGGCAGATGACCTGAATGAGTTTTATTGCAGGTTTGAAAGGAAACTACAGCCACCTATCTCCACAACCCCCATCTCAGACACACCAACAACAGCCAAGCCTCCTACAACTGACCCCATTTCATTGGGTTCACAACCCCTAGTGATCACAGAAAAGGAAGTGCAGGACCTATTTCACAGACAAAAGCCAGGAAAAGCTCCAGGCCCAGACAAGATAACTCCTTCTTGCTTAAAAGTCTGTGCTGACCAATTGGCCCCCATCTTCACCCATATTTTCAATAAATCACTAGAGATGTGCTATGTTCCTTCTTGCTTCAAACGCTCTACCATCATCCCAGTGCCAAAGAAGCCCACCATCAAGGAACTGAATGACTACAGACCAGTTGCTCTAACATCTGTAGTCATGAAAACCTTTGAAAGGCTAGTGCTTTCCTACTTGAAAACCATCACGGATCCGCTGTTAGACCCCTTGCAATTTGCATACCGAGCAAATAGATCAACAGATGATGCTGTTAATATGGCTCTGCACTACATCCTACAACATCTTGAGTCTCCAAAGACCTATGCAAGGGTCCTTTTTGTAGACTTTAGTTCAGCATTCAATACCATCATTCCAGACATTCTTCTAACTAAGCTAAACCAGCTACAGGTACCGGAACAGACTTGTAAGTGGATCACAAGCTTCCTAACAAACAGGAAGCAGCAGGTGAAGCTAAGCAAGATCACATCAAATACCTGTACAATTAGCACAGGGCCCCCCCCAGGTTGTGTGCTCTCCCCACTTCTCTTCTCTCTGTATACCAATGACTGCATCTCCAACGATCCATCTGTTAAGCTACTGAAGTTCGCAGATGACACAACAGTGATTGGTCTCATTCGAGACAATGACGAATCCGCATATAGACGAGAGGTCGAACGACTAGCCTTGTGGTGCAACCAAAACAATCTGGAACTGAACACACTCAAAACAGTAGAAATGGTGGTAGACTTTAGGAGAAACCCTTCCATACTTCCACCTCTCACAATACTAGACAACACAGTATCAACAGTAGAAACCTTTAAATTTCTAGGTTCTATCATATCGCAAGATCTAAAATGGACAGCCAACATCAAAAACATCATTAAAAAAGGACAACAAAGAATGTTCTTTCTGCGCCAACTCGGTAAGCTCAAACTGCCCAAGGAGCTGCTGATACAGTTCTACAGAGGAATTATTGAGTCTGTCATTTGCACCTCCATAACTGTCTGGTTTGGTTCTGCAACCCAACAAGAAAAACACAGACTTCAGAGGATAATTAGAACTGCAGAAAAAATAATTGCTACCAACCTGCCTTCCATTGAGGACCTGTATACTGCACGAATCAAGAAAAGGGCCGTGAAAATATTTACAGACCCCTCGCATCCTGGACATAAACTGTTTCAACTCCTACCCTCAAAACGACGCTATAGAGCACTGCACATCAGAACAACTAGACACAAGAACAGTTTTTTCCCGAAGGCCATCACTCTGCTAAACAAATAATTCCATCAACACTGTCAAACTATTTACTGAATCTGCACTACTATTAATCTTCTCATAGTTCCCATCACCAATCTCTTTCCATTTATGACTGTATGACTGTAACTTGTTGCTGGCAATCCCTATGATTTATATTGATATACTGACCATCAATTGTGTTGTAAATGTTGTACCTTGATGAATGTATCTTTTTTTTTATGTACACTGAGAGCATATGCACCAAGACAAATTCCTTGTGTGTCCAATCACACTTGGCCAATAAAAATTCTATTCTATTCTATTCTATTCTATTCTATTCTATTCTATTCTATTCTATTCTATTCTATTCTATTCTATTCTATTTTATTCTATTCTATTCTATTCAGTGACTCCATCCAGCCACCTCATTTTCTAACCCTTTTGGGTTAGGATTTCAATTTCTCCCTTTGTTTCCCATACTCTGTGTATTAGTATAAAAACATCTGAGATTGTGAGTAATCACTCCACCTCCACCCACCCATTGTTGTAGATTTCAACCAGTCTACTGTTGTGCCTCATTCTTCATCACCTATCAGTAGTGAGTTGCTACTGGTTCAGCCTGGGTTGGGTGAATCGGTAGCGGCGGTGGCGGGAGGCTCTGTCCACCCTCCCAGATGTCTCTGTGCATGTGCAGAAGCATCATGTGTGCATGAGCGAGCCCACAAGCAAATCAGTAGCAACGGGGTTTGAAACCCACTACTATCACCTATGTTTTGGCATATGGACTTCACTTTTACAAAATAAGATACACATTGCTAATATAGTTTCACATTACCAATGAGCTGAAATAAATCCCCCATTTCTGTGAATTCTGGAAGATAGTATTTAAAATATATTTATTTACAAAACTGTATAGAAATTCAGGTTAAATATAAGAAGGGAAATATTCGAAGGAAGCAAATAATGAAGAAGGATGATTAAACACTACCCACTTTGATTTCAAACACATTTATGTTTTAACTGATTTGGAACCAATATAAATATTTCTTATGGCAATAGTTACTTTGTGCCAATGCACTTCCACCAAATAAATCTCAGCACAAGCAAGAGCTCAGGAGAAAATATGAGTCCAGGGCAAATTTCAGTTTCATGGCATTGCTTTTTATCATTCTCATTCTCATTCCTCCTATAGTCCTCATGGATTATTACAATAGGAAACCCTCTGTCCACATTCAAGAGTGCCAGAAGCTGCTGTATCATAAACTTCCCCAGCAGTTGTTAATGCTATAGAACAGGGGTCTCCAACCTTGGTCCCTTTAAGACTTGTGGACTTCAACTCCCAGAGGAACACTTGGAATTGAAGTCCACAAGTCTTAAAGGGCCAAGGTTGGAGACCCCTGCTATAGAACAGACAGCTTCATGGGCAACACTATAATTTGGGTGTCTGTCCCATGCCCCCATTTGCTTGCTGGCACCGGTCATCGCATTGTTCTGCACTGGCTTGATTCAAACACAGTCACCCCAAGTAATTTTACCAAAGCAATTATATTATTGGGACTAATAATAGTTCACACTTTTTTATCCAATTAGCAAACCTTTCTATATATAGAACTACATTATTCTTTTTATTATTGTTAAATTGAAAGTTCCCCTTTTCCAAGGTAAATTTGGCTATGTGGAAATCTTTTAAATCATCCTGAAAATCACTCCTTGTGTCTCATGCACATCCAGTTACAATTTCTACTGGAGTAATGACAAGCTGAAAGGAACCGCATCAAACACATAGAGAGAGGCAAAACAAAGAAGGACTAGTAAATAAAGCCAAAGAAAGACCTATAGTTATACTTCTGCTTTTATCTCTTAACCACCTAATAGAACTGCAATGAGTTTGGGTCTGGCATCGAGTACAAGATTTCACCTTCTTTGATGTGGCTTTTCCCCTCAAAGCCATAAAAACGCAGGGAGAACCATACCAAGATATCACACCTCCATAAGTGTCTCTGGGCTTACTGTAAGATTCCACTGCTTCTTCCAAATGACCACAGCCACTAATAGGTCCCAGCTCACCAAGATGCCTGGGCAATGAATAAGAAAGAGAGAGGGGACACTATGAGTCAGCCTCCTAAATGTTTAACAGTCTTGACTGAGGAAGATCTCAAACTGCAATGGGGAAAGAGAACAGAAAGGAAGGGGAAGGGGAAGGGGAAGGGGAAGGGGAAGGGGAAGGGGAAGGGGAAGGGGAAGGGGAAGGGGGAGAGGAGAGAAGAGAAGAGAAGAGAAGAGAAGAGAAGAGAAGAGAAGAGAAGAGAAGAGAAGAGAAGAGAAGGGAAGAGAAGAGGCTGGTAGAGTAATTATAATTCTTTAAGAGCAGTCAGCTTCCATAAATGCATATAAACAGCTCCATCTTTGAACTCCACTATACAAACTGATTTGCAAGTATTGTTAAACCAAGATTTATTCTAAGGGCCTCTGGTGGCTCAGCAAACTAAGTCTGTCTGTTATTAACACAGCTGCTTGCAATTACTGCAAATTCAAGTCCCACCAGCCCAAGGTTGACTCAGCCTTCCATCCTTTATAAGGTAGGTAAAATGAGGACCCAGATTGTTGGGGGCAATAAAAGTTGACTTTGTATATAATATACAAATGGATGAAGACTATTGCTTAACACAGTGTAAAGCCGCCCTGAGTTTTCGGAGAAGGGCGGGATATAAATAAAAAAAAAAAGATTTAAAACTAAGGTTTGTTGAACAAATATCACATGTGGTATATGGATTTATAGTACTGTTATGCTAAGTTTAAAACGACTAATCCACACGACAAAACAGTCAAAGGATATTATGGCAAATTTACAAATCAGAGTCACTTCACATCCTGTCAAGACAAAGGCATCAGCAAAAAAAGTAGCAGCTCATCAAGGGCTCAGGATACTTCTGGCATTTATTGCCTGGCTGGGCTTGGATAGACAATGGTGCATCCATCAGGTAAATCATTTATTCATTCATTCATTCATTCAATCAATCAATCAATAAGATTTCTATGGCCACTCTTAGAGCACAACTCTGCACACCACCACCACAATAAAACTATAAAACGTTGTGATTTGCATAAAATAATAGTGATATATCCAGGCGAAGTCAGCCAGCAGTTTTATGCATGTGGAGATTATCAATTATCTGACAGAAAATATATCTTCTCTGATGTAACAATTGCATTGGTACAATGCATATTACTGTATATCAGTTCAGGGCCTTAGTTAAATGATACTTTAAAATTCTATTTAATCCACAGCTGTTAAAAAAGTTTCTCTTGAATGTAGCACAATTGGGAGAATATTCATTCATATATCAAACAGAAACATCTTTTCTTGCTCCAAAGATAACTATGAGTGGTATGAGAGGAATTTAGTGGGAAAAGTTTTTCTCACTATGGAGAATGCCATGGTATAAATTTCTATGTGTTACACAGCTATTATTTATTTATCTACGATTCATTTATTGCTGGCACTTCTATGCCACCTCATTCTGTGCAGAGATTAAAACAAGCAGAGCAGATAGCAAACGCTGCCAGCCCTATTGATGAAATCTTAGGACTCATTCAAATGCTTTCGCTTTCTTCTTCTTCTTCTTCTTCTTCTTCTTCTTCTTCTTCTTCTTCTTCTTCTTCTTCTTCTTCTTCTTCTTCTTCTTCTTCTTCTTCTTCTTCTTCTTCTTCTTCTTCTTCTTCTTCTTCTTCTTCTATGACCAGGTTTTCACCTGTGTGCAGAGCAGTGGTGGAATTCAATTTTTTTTTACTACCAGTTCTGTGGGCATGGCTTGCTGCCCATGGCAGGAGAAGGATAGTGCAAAATCTCCATTCCCTCCCTACTCTGGGACCAGCCAAAGGTGGTATTTGCTGGTTCTCCCAACGACTCAACATTTCCACTACCGGTTCTCCAGAACTTGTCAGAACCTGCTGAATAGCATCCCTGCTGCAGAGGCTCATTAGGGAAATGTGGTCTGTACATATTGGGGCAAATTATTCCATAAGAGAGACAGCATTGCAGTAGGGGCACATCTCTCAGTTCTTGCAGGATGGCCAGTTTCATATTAGAGTAGGCAATCTTAGAAGCTACCAGGCCCTTGATGTTAAAAATTCTATTTTGTTCTATAGAAATAGTAGCAGAGGAATATTATATAGCCATACAGATTGGTAGCTAAGGATGTTACATAGTCATACAGATCAAATAAATCATGCAGTGTACAGTCACTACGGGCCTTGCTGCTTAGCCATTTCGACTGTCACGGGGAACTCTCCTCAGAACAAAAGGAACCATAGATGCAAACTAATCACTGCCATCTACAGTACTGGCTGAATAGTTCTGTATGCAAAATAACATGTATTTCAACACTAGGCCATTTAGAGCTTAAAAGGACCTGTTCCATTAATTATGCCTACAATTGTATTTGCGTGACTTACCAAAGCAGAGATGTTTTGGGGAAGGGTTCCATAACACAATGCAGATGGCTCAAGTAAGAGAGACAATCTGCATTCTTTAGAGCATTATGTCAATGCAATATTAGCGAATATTAGGGGGGCATTTCCAATTTACATAAAGGAAAATGGTAAAGATGAAAAGAAAGTGTGGGAAAGGGGAATGAGGGCCAAATAAATGTCATACATCAGTAGAAAGAAATGTGGTTACATATGAGATCAGTTGCTTTGATTCAATGTTGAGTAATTCACTACTGTATTAATGAGGGACATTTAATTTCTTCTTTCATTTGTATTACAAATTTTGAGATGCTGAACTATCCTGGAGGACAAACTACTGAAGCAGTAAACCAAAGCAGAATTTAGGAATGTTGACTATTTGCACAGCATGGAAGAGAGTTCCTTAGGCATCCATTTGAAGTGTTATTACCATAAAGAGACTGATGATTTTTTTTTCTTTTTTGTCTATCTTGCAATTTGTCCATATTTCTTTCTTTTCTCAATCAGAATATACTTAGGACAAGTCTAAGAGTGTGAGCCTTTTATTGATGAAATCCTTACTAATGTTAGCCAGAATGGGTCTTTCTTTCTTTCTTTCTTTCTTTCTTTCTTTCTTTCTTTCTTTCTTTCTTTCTTTCTTTCTTCTTTTCTTCCTTCCTTTTCTTTTTCTTTTTCGCTACAGAAAATTCTGAATATCTGAGGTGTGAAGTAAAACGCCCCCCTTTTCCATGAAATATAAGAACGCGTATATTTATACACATTAAGGACTAGAACATTTTATCTTTTTATCCAGCCTCTAGACATATAAAATATACCAAATTTCTAGACATATAGAACACTCTGTATTTTAATGCTGATTCATAGTCTCTTTTCCTGCCTTATCTTTCAGAGACCCACTTAACAGCTTCTCTTCAACTTTAATCTTCCTATGGTCAAAATTGAACAGAGATATGAAAAAGAACAAAACAACCCCCCAAAAACCTGGCTTAAGGCATTCATCTGCTTCTTTGCTCTTGCAAACCACGTGGCGGTCTCGTGTGAATTCATTTGAGCTTGAACTCTCAATTACCTGGAGGAGAAGCAGATATGACTCACTGACCCATCAGAAGTGGTTTAAGGAGAGCTTGATGAAGCTGACCAGGTTACGTCTGCTGGATGTCATTCAGTATGTGGCTAAGAATCTTGAGCCCTTTAAGCCTCCAAGCTGGCTGGGCTACATTTTTTTAAAATGGAAATCCCCGTGTTTATTAATCAAGGGGGACCACAAGCAAATTCAATACTCAAATTGAGTTTGTTGATGTGGATAACAGTGACGGTGGTGTTCTTCGTGCAGTCAAACCTTCAGCTAGAAGATCCCTTTAGGCTGCATTTAAGAAAGACTCCATCGCATCAGGTACAGTGTGCAGGTACAGTGCGCAAGTGAAGGTTTGCTTTCTTTCATTCTTTAGCACGTGAGTTTTGCCATACTAAAGGAATGCCACAGGAAAGGGATATGTGATAACATTTACAAGGGCAAAACAAAGCAGGTAGAAAATGGTCTGCTTTCCTATTTTCCTCTTTCGTCCTCTTCCTTCCCCCCTTCTCCCTACACACCTCAGTCCCATGCAAATCCAGCTTCCCCCTGGCAAAAATGTGCTTTCCGATGCTGCTGCCAGACCTCAGAAATGTATATTGCCGTCCTGGCCCCATTCGGGGAAACGGAGAGTGCCGTGCTCAACCGCTTCTCCTCATAGAGGGCCCCCTCATTTCTCCCTTTCATCTGAAAGGGGCCGGGGAGGAGGGGGAGAAAGAGACCATTCCACTTTCGGCCCAAATCCAATAACTATTGAAGTAAAAAAGAAAAGATTCCCATCAATTTCAATGGGCCCTGGGTCAGGGCCTTTAATCTTTATTCCAAGATTAACCACATATGAAGAAGGTCAGCTGTGAAGGGGGAAGAAAACCCCAACTATTCAGGCTTTCAGCCCCCCGAATCATTTCATAGCCTACAGAGAGCCCATCAAAATCTCCTTGTCTATGTTGCTTTTGAGATCTCCTCTTAGTATGCATGGAGGCAGATGGGAAAGGGGGCATAAAGGAGGGTGAGCAGGCATCTTCGGCTAAAAACACAGAAACCTTCACACTACCATTTGCCATGACACAAGGAGGGGAGAAGTTGCAACTCTCTCTCTCTCCCTCTCCCCTCTTTCCCTTCTCCTCTTAAGCTGGTATTGTGAAGCAGCAGCAGCTCCGTGCCAGCCCGGCTTTCAGTCTCTGATCTCCCTCTGCTCTCATTTGGGGCTGCCCGTATTTGCACTGCTGGCTCCAAAGCAGGTGGTGGGAGACTATGGGAAAACATGTTTACACACTCATTGCACGTCATGGCAAATAGTCTTGTTAAAAAGAGCCTGTGCCTCTGTAACAGCTGCTTGAAAGGCAAGGGGGACACAGAGATACCTCTTGCCAGGGGAAACAACCAAAGGACTCGGGGACCAATTGAATGACATGATGAGAGAAGAATAAAAACAAAGCGCTGAATGACAACCTGTGTGCAGAGCTCTCTAGATCCCGATCTACACACACGCATATGCACATATCCACAATGCCTCTTCTATTTTGGGTAAGCAGGCTGAGCTGAGGATTTTCAATTTTCATCCCCTCAGTGTAGCAAGGAAGAACTTCTTAATCCTGAAATTTGCCCAAATTCTCTTCTTTGCCAAGCAATTTATTATCTCATATTTTTTTTGCATCCATTCGTTATTATCTTCATATAAATTCGTAATATTCTTCACACTTAACTAAAACATCCAATATGACAATAGTGACTCCTCTCTTAGAAGTGATTGTATGGCTCTCTTAGTAGCCACTGGTTTCTGTCCCTGATTTTATTAAATGCAGAAAGAAGGAATGGGAGCTGGAAAGAAAAGAAATAGTAGTTTTCCAGCAGCAGTAGCAGCAGGGTGCATGGAATTCCACCATGGGAATATTTTCTTTGTTTCTTAAGCCACCTAGTTTCATGTGATGAACTTCTGGAGGACTCTCCTGGTTGTGATTCCCCTATTTGCTTTGGACTTACTTTTCCCTACAGAGAATGATCACTCCACTGGAGGCATAATTCTGGAACTCAGTTGCTTAAGTTAACTTTTAACCTAACCATTTGACTAGTCCTTTGATCTACCAATACCTATCTGTTTTAATGATAGGTGTATGATTCCCTCAATTTCTGTATGAGGGTGTAAAACCCCTATATTCATTATATTCTGTTATTAGTGCAATCTCTCTCATTAATACCAACCATATTTCATACTTAGCTGACTCAAAAACCATTATTCACAGGCATACCTCTAGAACTACCACCACCACTCCAGAAATTTCCAGACAATTCTTGAGCTATGTGAAATCACCATCATGTCCTCCTTCCGTTTTCTCCAAGTTGAACACACTCCATTCCTTCACACTTGTGTCTTGTACTTATGACTGTCTTCATTGTCCCTGCCTAAATCCATTCTATTTGCATCTAGAAAGTTTCACCCTAATGAATGACAAAAGAAAACCCTCAAATCCCAATGAGGCCCTAGCTAAACATTTTGGTCTGTACTAAAGTTTTATTCCTAGTCCAGCTAGAAGGCAAGGACAAATAATAATACAGAAATCTTCCTCATCTTATACACAAATTACAATGTGTATGCTGTTGTTAGTTGCGAAGTTGTGTCCGACCCATCACAACCTCACTGACAATGTTCCTCCAGGCCTTCCTGACCTTTACCATCCCCTGGAATCCATGTAATCTCACGCCGACAGCTTCAGTTACTCCATCCAACCACCTCATTCTCCGTCGTCCCGTTCTTCTTTTGCTCTCAGTCGTTCCCAGCATTGCTTGCTTCTGGGAAGATGCTCTTGGGGAGGAAAGCTATGACAAACCTAGACAGCATACTAAAAAGCAGAGACATTACCCTGCCAACAAAAGTGTGTATAGTCAAGGCTATGGTTTTCCCAGTTGCAATGTATGGCTGTGAAAGTTGAACCACAAAGAAGGCTGAGCACCAAAGAATTAAAGCCTTGGAACTATGGTGCTGGAGAAGAGACAATGGATCTCAAAACTGCAAATCTGTTTACCTGATTGCAGATAACCCCAAAAAGGCTGTAAATAGATTGCCCACTCTTACTTTAATGAACGTAAATTAAAATATCTCAGTACGCAATTAGACTAATTATTTTAAAGCATTTTCTCTCAGGGAAATGTTATCCTGGTGACCGCATTCATGCAGTTTGTTAGCAATATTGTAGAAATTGTTTCTTGAAGACACCTTTTCTTTCCATTGTTAGTCAACATCCTGGGATTCTCAGTGCCCCAACAAAATACTAACTAGAGCTAACCCTGCTTAGCTTTTCCAAGATCAGTGAGATTCACTTAGGTGCTGCACCAGCAGAAGTGTACTATACAAGTAATTTTGTTAGACCCCTATAAAACCCATTTTTCAAGCAGGGTGATGAATGACAGTAATAAAAGAAATTTGTCATAATACACATTAAGAATGTTTTTAAAAGTGAAAATGCAGAAAAAAATTGTAGAAGCTTGACATGCTCCTAATATATTAGTACAACAGTGAAAATATTCATAGAACATGAAACTATTCATTTGTCATGCTATAAAAATAATATAGCACACCTCCCCATGTAGCCTTGGACGAGCTACAATTACCCCAAGAATATTTTCATCCTGAGAACATTTAGTCAGGAAAACAGGCTAATTAAGGTTAAAAAAAAAGTTAACTTAGTTTAACGTTTTCTTTTGTTACACACACAAAACATGATTCATCAAAATGTGCCTTGTGCTTTTCACTCTTATGTTAAAATCAGGAATTCATCAATAAATTAAAACTAAGATTTGTCTCCAAAATGTGAGTTGAAAAATTAAATGTAATCTATTTTAGCGTTTGGGCATCTCATAATTACATGGAGCTTCCTAATTTGATAAAAGTGCTTCTGTGTCATGCCTGGTATCTTGAAATAATTATGCGCAAATAGTTGTGGTGTAACTATTCAGAAAGCTCTATTTTGCTAAATAACATCTTATAGAAAGATGTAAATAAGTTCATGAAGTGGGTATGACATTTGACGCCACCTACTGGAGCTTTATCCTTATTTTATTATTCAAGAAAGATTTTGATTTCTACTTTTGGCATTGAGAGATGAGGAAGGTCTAGGACCTATAGTGTTTCAATGCTGGATCGCTAAATTCTAATGCTGCGATAGCAAACTTAGCATTTACATCTGGTTTACAAGTTCTCTTTGCCTTTCAGATCCAAACCAGAGTGGAATGAGTTTGGAAAACAACAGTAATTTATTGCATGTCTTCAGCATTTCTATTTTATACAAAGTTGGAGAAACCTTTTTTAAAAAAAAAACAAATGCAAAATCAACTTGTTCTTCAGCTTGGAAATAGGGACAAAAACAAAAGAAAAGTGCTAAAAAAGGTTAACTCTTTGCTTACTTGAGTTGGACAGCACTTTGTTAATAGTGTCTCTCCATACAGAAAATAGAATGATTTGACTTAATTCAAATATGGGAAACTTCTTGTTCTTGCTGAACCTTAACTCCTAGTATCTTCTGATAGAGTCATATTGATTGGGTTTGGGGAAATTTGCACTTAAGCAAGATATGGGTGGAATGGTAGAAAAAGAAATTTCTCTTAGCATAAGGAAATACTAGGTGGGGAATTATTTCAAAGTTGATACCCAATATTATTGGTCTCATTCAGTAGTAAGCTGGTTTTGGCCATTTAGGAGAATCAATAGGCTTTTAAAACAGCATTTATCCATTAGATCATTATATGTGGTAAGATGGGCAATAAATTTTATAAATAAATAAATGGCAAATAAATAAAGATAAGCAATAAACTATCTTTTCCTCCCAAAGAAATATGACAAATTGGCAAGTATAAATCACATTCTAATTAATAAATTAAACTGGTGACTGACAGTTTTCAAAGACAGAAAAATACCTAGAAATGTGGATGAGGATCAAATGTAGCAGATAGTATTCTGATGCATTAGATATAATTGCTTCTTAAAAACTTCAGAGGAATGTAGCTTTCCAGCTAATAAATGACAGATGGTGAGAATTTATAGTGTCATTTGCCCTAGAGCAAAAACAAAATTGAATGCCTTTCTAGAATTAGGGTGCTTGAGGAAAGAATTTGTTGTGAATTCTGATGCAAATTGATCTAATATGTTTGTGTGTGTGTGTGTGTGTGTGTGTGTGTGTGTGTGTGTGTGTGTGTGTATGCATGCATGTATGTATGATACTGTGAATTCTAATCTTGCCTTAGCCCTTAGCCATGAAAGATGGCTGGGTAAGGAAAGGAAAGGCCACAGTGATGGTAGGAACACTTGGGTTTGTGACATCTAAGCTGTGAGAGTGGTTCCAACAGACCCCAGTAATATATCACTAATGCTTCTGTTCTGGCCTTTAATGTTAAATATGAGAAAAGTGAGGGACACGGTGGCTCAGTGGCTCAGAAGCTGAGCTTGTCTACTGAAAGGTCGGCAGTTCAGCCGTTCAAATCCTTAGTGCTGCATAACAGGGTGAGCTCCCGTTACTTGTCCCAGCTTCTGCCCACCTAGCACTTCGAAAGCACATAAAAAATGCAAGTAGAAAAATAGGGACCACCTTTAGTGGGAAGGTAACAGCGTTCTGTGCGCCTTTGGTGTTTAGTCATGCCGGCCACATGACCACAGTGACGTCTTTGGACAGCGCTGGCTCTTCGGCTTTGAAATGGTGATGAGCACCACCCCCTAGAGTCGGCAGTGACTAGCTCATATGTGTGAGGGGAACCTTTACCTTTACCCAGAGGTGGATTTCAGCAGGTTTTGACCAGTTCTGGAGAACCGGTAGCAGAAATTTATCTATTCCATTCTAATCAATGCAGTTGTCACTAATAGTTGTCACAAAGTTAACCGTAATAGTTCCTACGGATCCATCTGGACTTAAAAAAAATTCTCATGACTTTTTTTTTTGTCAAGAATACCCTTCTAGAATTTTATTTAGCCTGTTTTTCCATATTCTGTGGTTTCTAATGTTACTGGAATGGCTCAAGAGCAAATTCTCAGTCGAATGATGCTACTTCAGATTTTATCATTTAATGGAGGAATAAACTGAAGAGATCTATATTCTGATGTCATACTAGAGAAGCAGCCAGTTAAAAATTCTTCCACTATAACTTTAAAACGGTTCATATTTGTGTTGTGATTTACATAAAACTGGAAAATTGCAAAAGTTATGTACACTGCACTTAAATAAAAGATGCAAACATGGCAATATTCCTGAAATGAGGCCATGGAAAATGTATTTGTTGTCATCCCTTTGACTGACTGATCTCCCTGTTTCTCTGTCTCTCTGTCTCTTTCTCTCTCTCTCTCTCTCTCTCACACACACACACACACATACACACACAGAGAGAGAGAGAGAGATTGTTAAATAACAAATAAAGGAGAATAATAGCAATAGCACTAAGAATTATATACCTCTTCATAGTGCTTTACAGCCCTCTTTAAGCATCTTACAGAGTCAGCCTATTGCCGCCAACAGTCTGGGTCTTCAGTTTACTGACCTTGGAATGATGGAAAAGGTAGACCGAAGGTTGAATCAACCTTGAGCCAGTCAGAATCAAATTGCTGGTTGTCAGCAGAATTAGCCTGCAATACTGCATTCTAACCACTGAGCCATCATGGCTCATTAGCCTACATGGTTAATAGGTTGCACCTTCTTCTGAATGAATAACTTGAAGCAATCTATGAGAAAGTGGGCTGAAAGCATTTCAGCTGAAGGTATTTTTCTGGGTCTTATACTCAATAGTCAAAATGTAAATTTCAGCTAAAACCAATAAGAAAAAAAAAGGTAATAGATGGATGGATCGATGGATGGATGGAAGGAAGGAAGGAAGATGCAAGCCTAAGAAAATACAAGCAGTTAAGACCTCCTCTACACTAATCGTTTTCTTTGGCATTGATACTCTTGGTTCACTCCCTTATATCATATTAATTATTGTTGGACTCCAATACCCATCAGCCCTGGCTAAGGATGTGAAATAATGAGATCTATCCTTATCTGGAGCTCCAGACATAACATCATATTGTTACTCTAATCTACGTAGGCTATTGATTAACATTATTGATCAAACCTAAATTTTACACTTGCATTCTCACAAATACACTTGCATATAAAAAAAAATGGATGGATAAGAAAACCGCTATCCAAGATATGCTAATACTGAAACACAAGCTTAAAGATGTGTAATACATATGTAACAATTAACTTCGATGTAAATATAATAGCATACAGTTATAATTTGACTTGGTGTGGTAAACCAGTTATAATTCCACTTCCACTTAACTGCAGAAGAGTGATGACTAGCCGTAGCCACTAGTGAGACAGTGGGTGCTAGAGTGGTTTTATCAACCATTCCTCTTTTCTTTCTGTCAGAAACAAAGCTCTGTCTTGCTTTCTCCAAAGCTAATTTGCTATCCTCAAGTGTCGTGCTGTATACCGTCTTTGCCAAAGTAAGATTTCTTTGCCCCTCCAGTTAGGGTTTGCTCCGTGAACAGCAGAGGTTGCCAACGTGTTGGGCCCTGACATAACAGCTGCATGTTTCAATCTAATGCATCCTGACCCGGAAGAAAGCTTACTAGAAAATAAAGAGAATTGTGTCAGTCTAGCTGCATGTCGTTCTGCTGTCACTGTGTCCAAAGCACCCAGAGGAAGATGGAGGAAGGAAAAGAGAGCAGTTAGGGCAATCTTATGTAGAGTCTAGAATTTGTAGCAGCGTTTTATTTCCCACAAAGAAAGCAGTCTCAGTGTGGCAGAGCAGCAAAGTACATTTGGAAAATCTATGCTTAATTTGGTGGCAGCCAAAGAAACAATTTTGTGATTTACGGTCAGTACGGAATGATTTTTCCAAATGACACGACATTTCTTTGCTATGTTAAGCTTCATTGTTGTTTTGTTTTTTGAATCAACATTCCAATTCTTGGCCCAGGACCGCAGACTAAAGATTTTGATCATTTGAGTGAGAGCTTAAGAGTTCTGTGATGCATGCTGTAAATACATTGCTGTAAGATCTATGTTGCCCCCCCACCACCACAGAATTAATTATTATACTCATACAATATGTTATGATTCCTTCTTCTTCCCAAAACAAATCAAGGCAAGGGCAGAAAAAGTAAAGTGTACCCGGAGTGTACCCGGAGACTGCAGTTAGTCCAGAATGCAGCTGCGCGGGTGATTGAGGGAGCACCGCGTTGCTCCCGGGTAACACCACTCCTGCGCAGTCTGCACTGGCTACCTGTGGTCTTCCGGGTGCGCTTCAAGGTTTTGGTTACCACCTTCAAAGCGCTCCATGGCTTAGGGCCCGGGTACTTACGGGACCGCCTGCTGTTTCCACATGCCTCCCACCGACCCGTACGCTCTCACAGAAAGGGTCTTCTCAGGGTGCCGTCCGCCAAGCAGTGTCGGCTGGCGGCCCCCAGGGGAAGGTCCTTCTCTGTGGGAGCACCTACTCTCTGGAACGAACTTCCCCCCAGTTTACGCCAATTGCCTGACCTTCGGACCTTCCGGAACTGAAATCTTATTTATTTATACAAGCGGGACTGGCCTGATTTTTAAATTTTAAATTTAAATTTTAAACTTTTAATGGTAATTTTATTGGGTATTTTTATGGTCAATCGACGGTTTTAATTTGGCCTTTTATTGAATAAGTTTTTTAATTGTTATTTTAATATGTATATTAATTGTTTTAAATGAAGGCTGTACACCGCCCTGAGTCCTTCGGGAGAAGGGCGGTATAGAAGTTTGATAAATAAATAAATAAATAAATAAATAAATAAATAAAATAAAAATAAAGATTATCACCTCACCCCATTCCTAAGAGGACCATAAGGGGCGTGAATAAGCGCACAAATGTGCCTACCGTTTCCTGTCCTATTGTTTTTCTTTTCTTCTTCCTATATATATATATGCTTATATCTCCTAATATTTACTCATATATATATTTATATACTATATAACCTTTCTGTATGATACTTACATATATTGTTGTGAAATAAATAAAACATGGAAGTCCTGTCCGAAACAATCACGAGATGGTAATTGATAGAGATTTCTCACTTGGCTTGACTGACCATATCAGATAGCCTGGTTTAGGTAGGGATTTTTAGAAAAGTTGTCAGCAAATGTCCATTCATATCTTACCACCTTGGCATGAAAATATATCTTTTTCTATACTTCTATCTCTAGACCTCACCCCATTCCTAAGAGGTCTATAAGGGGCGTGCATAAGAGCACCAACGTGCCTACCGTTCCTGTCCTAATGTTCCCTTTGATTGTATCCAAATTTCATATAGTTATTACATACTTATGCTTATATATATGCTTATATATCTTATAGTTATTTCATGCTTATGCTTATATATACTGTTGTGACAAAATAAATAAATTTAAAAAAATATATAATATAGAGGAATTATGTAAAGAGAGAAATGTATACAGGTAGTCCTCAACTTACGATCATAATGGATCCTGTTGATTATGGTCATAAGTGGTAATGGTCATAAAATGAATCACCCACATGACCAAACTAATTTTACAACCTTTTTTGTAGCAATCAATAAGTCAATGCCATGGTTATTGAGTGAACCAATTGTTTGCTATGGGCTGGTTTTATCAAAAACTGGAAGTAAAACTCAGGTTTTGGCAAAAATGTCATGAAATGCAGTCACATGACTATGGGACACTGAAAATGGCTATAAATGTGGCCCAGTTGACAAATGCCTGACATGCGGTCACGTGTCCATGGGGAGGTGTTGGGCCACTGGAACTTCAGAATTGGGTCGTAAGTACCTTTGGAGAGGTCCTTTGTAACTTTAACTGCTTGCTAAGTCAAGGACTATCCGTAGTTGTAGAGATGTCCTAATCGAGGGCTCGAGAGAGAGTGACTGGACCTTACTCACTCATCTGTTTGAAAGGATTAGAACCTGGGTTTCCTTGTCCTTTGTCCTGCTTAAGCATAAACTACACCACACTGAAAGGTAGGGGCATGAACGTGTTTGTGTGTGGGGAGGTATGTGCACATGCACACACATACACTGAAATACAATGTACACTATATGATTATGATAGATAACATAATACATGGGAAGGGGAGTAATAGGAATTGCCTATGTTATCAGGAATGGCAAAGGATTATAGCAGGGTTGAGTTATTTGTGGAACCATCTGTGTTCAACCATCTTTCTGCCCATCCCACGAGTTCTGATAGAGTTGGCATACTCTGGGCCACTCCTGTTAATCAACCTCATTTAATGGGACCCAAAAGGTGTGCCTTCTCTGTTGTTGTACAGCTTGTCCCTGAAATCCCTGGCTTTCCCCCCCAGCTTAGATGAACCCATTTTAAGTAGTTATTGTGGTTAATTGACTACAGGAGTTTATTAGTTATAGATACATGAATAGCTTCTGAGTTGATATGTTTTAAATGATGTTTATGTTATATTGTTGATGTCATTATTATTATTATTATTATTATTATTATTATTATTATTATTATTATTATTATTATTATTATTAATTTGATTTTTATACCGCCCTTCTCCCGAAGGACTCAGGGTGGTGTACAGGCAAAAGTAAAAAACAGGCAATACAATGTACAATTTAAAATACAAATTAAAAAACTTATTTTATAATTGGCCTAAAAAGTTTAAAATATATAATAAACTAAAACCCCATTTAAAATTATTAATAGAAAATTTAAAATCGATAAAATTTAAGCCAGCCCCGTGCAAGTGAAAAGATGTGTCTTCAGTTCACGACGGAAGGTCCGAAGGTCAGGTATTTGGCGTAAACCCGGGGGAAGCTCGTTCCAGGGTGTGGGAGCCCCCCCAGAGAAGGACCTTCCCCTGGGGGCCGCCAGCCGACATTGCTTGGCGGACGGCACCCTGAGAAGTCCCTCTCTGTGAGAGCGTACGGGTCGGTGGGAGGCATGCGGTAACAGCAGGCGGTCCCGTAAGTACCCAGGCCCTAAGCCATGGAGCGCTTTAAAGGTCGTAACCAAAACTTTAAAGTGCACTCGAAAGGCCAGCTAGCCACCCAGAGTTGCATGGTAAGTGGACCACCATGTCATATGAATAAACAAATGACAATCAAATGGTAGCCACCATACGGATGATACTAAAATATACAGCAAGCTCAAGCCTTAAATAGCTACAGTGTTAACGTGATAATATTTTCCTCACATTTCCTTCAAATCTTTCCACAAAACCTGCCCTTTTCATACTTTTCCCCTCATACCTATGCCATATTGCAAATAGCCCTAATTATATGCAACCATGGTAATAACATTATTTCCTGAGTATCTCTATCTTCTTTTCTGTTATTTTAGTTGTACTTATTTCCAGATTGTAAATTGTCTGAGACAATTTTTTTTATGACGTGCCAAATGTATGGATGGCAGGATAACAACAAGAAGTTATTATATTTCCTTGGAGGCACCAAAACCCAGAGAAATGAAATATTAGCTTATTTAGCTCAATTTCCAGGTTCACCCACCAGCTTCTCATAGTTTAGGTCACCATGTGTTTCTAGGAAAGAGAGAACGCTTCATAGGGCAAAATCAAAATAAGAAGTAATTCTTGATATTTAAAGCAGGAAATTCATTGCCTTCTCCAAGAATGGGCAACGTTTAGATATCATAGGTTTCTCAATTATTTCAGTAGATTGTCAAGGACTTCAATAGCATGAAGTGACTTGTTCCCTAATTATACTGTATAAGTAGTCCTCCACTTACAATATTTCATTTAGTGACCATTCAAAGATATAATGACACTGAAAAAGGCAATGTTCAGTATTGTACAGGGCCATTTTTCACACTTACAACCGTTGCAGCATTTCCAGGGTCATGTGATCAAAATTCAGATGTTGAGCAACCGACTCACATTTATGACAGTTGCAGAGTGCCAGGGTCATGTGATCACCTTTTTGTGATCTTCTGACAAGCAAAGTCAATAGGGAAGGCAGATTCACTTAACAACCACGTTGCTAACTTGACAGTTGCAGTGATTCCCTTAACTGTGGCAAGAAAGATCGTAAATCGGGGCAAAATTCACTTAACAAATGTCTCACTTAGCAACAGAAATTTGGGGCTCGATTATGGCTGTAAGTCAAGGACTCACTGTACTGATTAATGAAGTTAGTCTGGACTAGCCATAAAATCCATTTAATTTTGGTACTCTGGCACAGCGTTTTCTGGCTCAGAATTCTTTTATTCCAGCTCTGTCACCAGTCTGAATTTGAAACAATGTTCCTCTTAGGACTTTGCTTCCTGCTTTGAGTGATTTAGCTGGGAGCAGTAGGAAACAAACACTTTGCACATGAAGTATACATTGAGCTATTTTCTTCTCCCCTGTATTAATACCATTCATAACTGCCTTTCCAAATACAGGAGGGTCTCAAACAGGGTTAGAGCACATCCACAGCACAAGGTTGTGTAACAGTCATTCCTTTCTCTCAGGAAGCAGGAAATCAATGGAGATTTCCTTGCTCATGAAGCCACCCTTCTCAAGCTAATTTGGAAAAGCTCTGATAATATAGATCTCCCCTTCATGGAGCCCTCTGTGACCAGATTCTTAGTTTTAGAAAGGACCATTTCAGCAAATGGAAGCTTCTGCTTCTTGAGAAAAACAGAACACAGAAAAGAATAGGGGCTCTATATCATATTATGCTGACATTGATAGTGTTATCGGCATTTCCTTAGTACAGAGATGGGAAAAATCTCTAATGTTATTTCACCAAGTTTCTCGTTTTGTTGTTTTAGTTCACTCTCACTTGTTTCCACATCTCTTTTAAAAAGTCATACGAAAACATCCCTTGATATTTGTGGTTGTTACACCTTTAGCAACTGCCCATATTATAATGCATTTTTACATTAGCATTTTCTCAAGATCTACATCTTTGTGTGCCTCTTGAAAATTATCAGCGTTGTCGTAAACATTTGAAAAGTGCAGCTTATAATTGCATTCTACTTAACATGCAGGCATTGGGTTTTGCATTCTTGTGGCAACATTTACTGTCCATCTTGGAGTCTGAAGCCAACCTTATGTGACTTTCATTTCTCTTGGAACTGTATGATTATGGTGGTTAAACTGGAGGCAGCAAATATAATATTTAAGTGTGTCCCTGGATGATCAGACTGGGAAGTGGTGCCTGAAAAGGGGAATTCACAGTTTCATGGCTCTGGTCCCTGTCTTCCAAAGCCACTGGCACCAGTAGAAACTTTTGTTCCACAGTACTAGATTAGAAACTTTGGGAGGGCTGAGTTTGATATAGAATTCTCCAATCTTGAACATAAACAAAATGTCAGCTCCAAGCAATTTGATTAAGGTCGTGTATGTATGTATGTATGTATATATGTGTGTGTGTGTGTATGTATATATATATGTAGGTCTTTGGTTGTTCGGGTTTTCTCCCGTGTAAAATTAGAAGTGTCTTGGCGACGTTTTGACGAAGTCTCATTCGTCCTCTTCAGGCTTCAGCTTCGTGCTTATGGGAGCACGAAGCTGTTTCAAAAAAAGGAAGAAACTGTTTCAAAAAAAGGAAGAAGCTGTTTCAAAAAAAGGAAGCACGAAGCATTGTTTCAAAAAAAGGAAGAAACAGCTGTGATCACACATTGCTCCCAGAAGCACGAAGCTGAAGCCTGAAGATGACGAATGAGACTTCGTCGAAACGTTGCCAAGACACTTCTAATTTTACACGGGAGAAAACCCGAACAACCAAAGACCTACATATAAACACCTGGGAAAACCTCAGAAAACAAAGCGAGAGAGAGAGAGAGACAGAGACAGAGAGAGAGACAGAGACAGAGATAGATAGATAGATAGATATAGATATATAGCTATAGCTATAGATATGTATGTATAAATATATGGCTAAAGTTGAAGTTTGCTGTTTATTACATCTCCATAAATCATGGATACACAAACTGAAACCACAAAATCCACTTTTTGAGGGGTTCCCAACATCTCAAGGCATGTTCTCAAGGTTCCCAAGGCATCTCAAAGGAAACAGGTCACCTTAAACTAATCCCCCAAATCAGTCATATTACTCCACCTTTGGGGCCCTTGGTACTTCCCCCCAAAATGTTTAGTGTATTCTTTTGCATGGTAATCAAAAAATTTACCATGCTGACATAAATACATGAAAATACACTGGCGCGGCGTCGACAGCAGCTCGGGAGTTCATGGCTTCCATGACGGCCATGGACCTGACTCAAGTAGTTGATGGCCCTACTCACATCGGGGGAGGCACACTAGATCTGATTTTTATCTCTGGACAGTGGTTGAATGATCTGGATTTAGGAGATTTAGTCATCGAGCCTTTGTCATGGTCAGATCATTCTCTCCTTCATCTGGACTTTCGGACCACCACTCAACACCGCAGGGAGACGGGACCAATACGCTGGTTCCGTCCCAGGTGCCTGATGGACCCGGAGAGGTTCCTGACAGAGCTTGGGCCATTCCCTGAGGGTCTGGCCCACGGTACGGCTGGAGAACTAGTCACGGCTTGGGAACAGGCCGCGGCTGGGGCTCTAGACTGTGTTGTGCCTTTGCGGCCTCTGACCCGGCGTAGATCTCAACCAGCTCCTTGGTTTTCCGAGGAGCTGAGGGAGATGAAACGCCGGAGAAGATGCCTAGAGAGTGCCTGGAGATCCAGCCGTTCGGACGCTGACCAGACACTAGTTAGGTCATATAGTAGGACCTATCTAGTGGCATTGAGGGAAGCGAAGCGTTTTTATGTTTCCTCCCTCATTGCGTCGGCAGATAACCGCCTGGCCACCCTGTTTCAGGTGACCCACTCTCTCCTTCAACAGGAGGTGCAGGGGGACCCCTTACAAGGGCGTGCTGAGGATTTTAGTGTTTATCTATATGATAAAATCGTTCAATTTCGGGATGGGTTGGATCAAAATTGGGTAGATCCAGGTGAGAGGTCAGAGACTCGTCTTGTTGAGACTGTTTGGGATGGGTTTGACCCTGTGTGTCAAGGTTCCAGAAAAATCTCTTCTGCATAAAGAAAACTCAGAAGCCATTGTCTTTAAGAGTTCTTTACTAGCATGAGGAAACTGGCACACGATGAGTGAAATTCCAAAACTGAACTTCCGGATTCTTTTCCCAGTTATACAAACCCCCAAGAGTCCCACCCCTCTGACCCCTTTGATGGTCACATGGTCCCACATTCTCCCAGTTCATTCGAATATCTTCTCGCCACTCTTCCTGCAGATGTGAACACCATCCGACCTTGACCGCCTGAAGAATGTTACCATACCCCTCAGCCCCCCTTCTTCCCCTCAGGGGAAAAATGTGGCAGCGTCTGGAAACCTAAAGTCTAGTATGGTTTCCAGGCCTGACAGGCGTCCCCCCTTGGAAAAGAAGCTATATCCTAGGAAAGAAAACAAAGAGTTGATAAAGAAGAGTGTCAATGGTCTACACTTCCCTTCTACCCCCCCTCCCCTCTCCAAGAGGTTTTTTAGGTTTGTCAGGGAAAGTGTCGTGAAATTGTTTAATCAAATTGTCCGCATTTACTTTCCAACTTTTGACCCAAGTAGATTCAGATAATGGATATCCCTTCCAGTGGACTAAACATTGTAATTGACCTCTGTATAGTCTAGAGTCAAGGATTTTCTTGATTTCATAGTGGATTTCACCTTGGATTATCAAGGGTGGTAGGAAAGCGGCAGGTTGAGGTCTCAGACCAGACTGTCTAGCAGGTTTTAATAAGCTGGTATGGAATACCGGGTGTACTTTCCCCAACATTCGAGGGAGCTTGAGTTGGACGGTAACGGGATTAATAATTTTTACAATGGGGAAAGGACCCAAAAATTTAGGACCGAATTTCCTGCTGGGTATTCTCAACCTCAGATACTTCGTAGATAAAAAGACTTTATCTCCAATGCGAAAAGGGGGTTGAAGGGAACAGTGTCTGTCAGCTTGGGCTTTGTAATTCCGAGCTGTTACAGCTAAGGCCTTTTTTGTATTTTCCCAACCTTTTTTTAACAAATTCATCCAGTCCGTTAGGGAAACGGAAGTGGGGGGTTGCACAGGGAGTTCAGGCATTGGAACAAAGTCCATGCCAGAGGTACTTGAAAAGGGGTTAACCCCGTGCTGCTGTGTACAGCATTATTATATGCGACTTCTGCAAATGGTAACAAATCTGACCAGTTTTCTTGTTGGTAATTTACATAACACCGTATGTATTGTTCCACCATCGAGTTCAATTTTTCAGCCGCTCCATTGGTCTCCGGATGGAACCCAGAACTAAGTCCTTGAGATGACCCAATGGACCGTAGGAACTCCCTCCAGAACTTGGCTGTGAATTGAACACCCCTGTCGGATATTATCCTTTTAGGAACTCCATGCAGTCTGTAGATGTGTTTGACGAAGAGCTTTGCTAATTTTTTCGCCGATGGCAACCCGTTGCACGCAGTGAAATGGGCCTGTTTAGAGAACAAGTCCACTACGGTCCATATCACTGTATTTCCCCCACCAGATGGGAGTTCAACAATAAAATCCATGGCAATCTCTTCCCAGGGTCTGGTGGGTTCGGCTACGGGTTGTAGGAGTCCACGGGGTTTCCCTGGTCTGGACTACATGGTGGCGCAGGTAGCACAGCTCCGGACATAGTCTTCGACATCTGATTTCATTTTTGGCCACCAGAATTGTCTTCTAGCTAAGTGGAGAGTCTTTAAAAATCCAAAGTGACCTCCTAGGCGAGAGTCGTGGCTTCTCTGTACTATAGGCAGCCGCATAGCGACGGGTACATAACTCTTGGTTCCCTTCCAGGGTATCCCATCCTTTAAGGTGAGGTGTGGCAAGTTTTCTTTAAACCAAGCATCGTCAGTGAGTGCTGATTTTAATTCTGCTAGTAGTTTATTTGGTGGGATGTTAGTACTATGGCGTGAATGCGGTCGAGTAAGTGCTTGGCTGGCCGGTTCACTATCGGGAATCATCGCATGTATTACCTCTTCACGTTGGCTGTCAAATTGTGGTTTCCTAGATAGGGCGTCAGCCAGGAGATTTTGGTCGCCGGGGATGTATTTGAGGGTGAAATGGAACTGGTTGAAAAACTGAGCCCATCGAACTTGTTTGGGAGAAAGCTTTCGAGGGGTTTTTAAGTATTCGAGGTTTTTGTGGTCGGTCCACACCTCGAATGGTTCTTTTCCCCCTTCAAGGAAGTGTCTCCAGGAGAGGAGTGCCCAGCGCACTGCAAAGGCTTCCTTTTCCCAAACTGCCCATCTGCGTTCAGTGTCTGTCAGTTTTTGTAGACACGTACACGCAGGGCATTAGATTGTTGTCGGTATTCCGTTGTAATAAGACAGCGGCTACTGCTACATCACTTGCATCAGCTTGGACTACAAAAGGTTTATTTGGGTCCGGGTGTTGAAGAATTGGTTCCATGGAGAATAGGCGTTTCAGGTGTTCAAAGGAACGTTGGCAGTCCATTGTCCAAGGTAGGGGTTGGGTAGGTTTGGGTTTGGCGGGTAATGGTCCAGTTTTTAACAATTCTGTTAATGGTAGAGCTACTTCTGCGAAAGAAGGAATGAATTTGCGGTAAAAATTCGCGAATCCCAAGAAAAGAATCCGGAAGTTCAGTTTTGGAATAATGTCAAGGTTCCAGAAAAACCTCTTCTGCATAAAGAAAACTCAGAAGCTATTGTCTTTAAGAGTTCTTTACTAGCATGAGGAAACTGGCACACTGTTAGATTCGGGCAATAACGAGGCAGGAGACCAGATGAGTGACAACAGCTCTTTAGTTTATAGTGAACCCAGCAAACAACATGCGGCAAAACCCCTCTTTATATACAGTTTAGGCTGAGGCTTCAACCAATCAGCAACGTGCTATTTCCCGCCCAAGTTTCCCTCCAAAACTTTTAAAGATACATTACACACACGATGAGTGAAATTCCAAAACTGAACTTCCGGATTCTTTTCCCAGTTATACAAACCCCAAGAGTCCCACCCCCCTGACCCCTTTGATGGTCACATGGTCCCACGTTCTCCCAGTTAATTCGAATATCTTCTCGCCACTCTTCCTGCAGATGTGAACACCATCCGACCTTGACCGCCTGAAGAATGTTACCATACCCCTCAGCCCCCCTTCTTCCCCTCAGGGGAAAAATGTGGCAGCGTCTGGAAACCTAAAGTCTAGTATGGTTTCCAGGCCTGACACTGTGACTCCTGAGGACATGGACAGGTTGTTGAGGAGGTTGAATGCCACCACATGTTTACTGGACCCATGCCCCTCCTGGCTGGTGCTGGCCACGCAGGAGGTGACACGAGGCTGGCTCCAGGGGATTATTAATGCTTTGTTGTTGGAAGGGGTTTTTCCTGCTGCCTTGAAAGAGGCGGTGGTGAGACCCCTCCTCAAGAAGCCTTCCCTGGACCCAGCTGTTTTAGGAAATTATCGTCCGGTCTCCAAGCTTCGCTTTGTGGTGAAGGTTATAGAGAGTGTGGTGGCACGTCAATTACCCCAATACCTGGATGAAACTGTCTCTCTAGACCCATTCCAGTTCGGCTTTCAGCCCGGATACAGTACGGAGACGGCTTTGGTCGCGTTGGTTGATGATCTCTGGAGGGCCCGGGACAGGGGTTATTCCTCTGCCCTGGTCCTATTAGACCTCTCAGCGGCTTTTGATACCATCAACCATGGTATCTTGCTGCACCGGCTGGGGAGTTTGGGAGTGGGAGGCACCGTTTATCGGTGGTTCTCCTCCTATCTCTCTGACCGGTCGCAGACGGTGTTGGCAGGGGGGCAGAGATCGACTGCGAGGCGCCTCACATGTGGGGTGCCGCAGGGGTCGATTCTCTCACCTCTCCTGTTCAACATCTACATGAAGCCACTGGGTGAGATCATCAGTGGTTTTGGGGTGAGTTACCAACTGTACACTGATGAAATACAGCTGTACTTTTCCACCCCAGGCCATCCCAACGAAGCTGTCGAAGTACTGTCCCGGTGTCTGGAAGCCGTACGGGTCTGGATGGGGAGAAACAGGCTCAAGCTCAATCCCTCCAAGATGGAGTGGCTGTGGATGCCGGCACCCCGGTACAGTCAGTTGCAGATGTGGCTGTCTGTTGGGGGCGAGTCATTGGCCCCGATGGAGAGGGTGCGCAACTTAGGCGTTCTCCTGGATGGGCGGTTGTCTTTTGAAGATCACTTGACGACCGTCTCCAAGAGAGCTTTTTATCAGGTCTGCCTGATTCGCCAGTTGCGCCCCTTCCTTGATCGGGATGTCCTATGCACGGTCACTCATGCTCTTGTTACCTCTCGCTTGGATTACTGCAAGCGGTGTGGCTCAGGCTGTAAGAAGCCTGTTATTAAACACAGCTGCCTGCAATTACTGCAGGTTCTAGTCCCACCAGGCCCAAGGTTGACTCAGCCTTCCATCCTTTATAAGGTAGGTAAAATGAGGACCCAGATTGTTGGGGGGGCAATAAGTTGACTTTGTATATAAATATACAAATAGAATGAGACTATTGCCTTACACAATGTAAGCCGCCCTGAGTCTTCGGAGAAGGGCGGGATATAAATGTAAATAAATAAAAAAAAAATGCTCTCTACATGGGGCATTGAAGAGCACTCGGAGGCTCCAATTGGTTCAGAATGCAGCTGCGCAGGTGATAGAGGGAGCCACTCGTGGCTCCCATGTAACACCACTCCTGCGCAGGCTGCACTGGCTACCTGTGGTCTTTCGGGTGCACTTCAAGGTGTTGGTTACTACCTTTAAAGCGCTCCATGGCTTAGGGCCGGGTTACTTAAGGGGCCGCCTACTGCTACCGATTGCCTCCCACTGACCCGTGCGCTCTCACAGAGAGGGACTCCTCAGGGTGCCGTCCGACAAGCAATGTCGGCTGGCCGCCCCCAGGGGAAGGGCCTTCTCTGTGGGGGCTCCCACCCTCTGGAATGAACTTTCCCCAGGACTCCATCAACTGCCTGACCTTCGGACCTTCCGCTGTGAGTTGAAGACATATCTATTTATTCATGCAGGGCTGACATAGAAATTTTTAGTAGTTTTTAATATTTGGATTTAAATTTTATGGGGTTTTATGGTTTTAAATGGATTTTAATTTGGCCTTATATTTAATAAGTTTTTTAATTACTGTTTTATTGTGCACTTTTTACTGTTTTATCTGGCTGTGAACCGCCCTGAGTCCTTCGGGAGAAGGGTGGTATAAAAATTTAATAAATAAATAAATAAATAAATAAAATAAATGATAAATAAACAAGAAAAAAAAGAACAGTAAACTATATATGAATGCATGTCTATTTGATTATTCATCTATTTGATTTAAGGCTTGCTACATAGTACAAATAAATTTCCATCTAGATAATAGAAAAGGAGGCTTTTCTTTTTGTAACTGTAAAGTAAGATATATTTTTTTAAATTTTATAATTGTATTTGCTAAAAAGAAAAATCTACTTTTCATCTTTTTTTGCATTTTTCTTTTTCTCTCCCTTTCTTCTCTATCTTTATATTAGTTTTTGTTTTTATCTTAAAAAAACTTTAATAAGATATATATTTAACAAGTGCATATGAATTTCCAGATTAGCAAGAAAAAGAGAAAAAACAACAATAAATCCGTTTTCAATTGCTCACAATGCAAGCAAATTAAATATTGAAATCTAAGCAACAAGACAAGATCCATCTGTTCTCAAATTGTTAGAATTTCTAGTACTATTTTGTTCTATGGTTTAGAAATCATATAACCAGTGGTGGGATTCAGCCAGTTCACACCACTTCGGGAGAACTGGTTGTTAACTTTCTGAGCACTTTGGCAAACTGGTTGTTGGAAGAAATCATTAGGGCAGAGAACCGGTTGTTAAATCACTTGAATTCCACCACTGCATATAACCTGTATTTCAATACATTCCCAAAGCAGGAAGCATCAGTCCAAACTACAACTACATTGCAAGAATATCAGCACAGAGAAAATGAATCAAGAATAACTAGATAGCAGCCAGTAACAATAAATAAAATGAAAAGCATATTATCTACAGTACGACTGTTTCAAGAATTACTATTTGAAACAAACAAGATGCTAAATGTAGCAAAACTTATAAACAGGAGGTTTGACTATGGGCAACTGTTACAGAAATATTGCATTCTTTGACAAAGTGACTAAATTAGTGGACCAGAGAAATGCTTTGGGCATAGTATACTTGGACTTCAGTAAGGCATTTGACAAGGTAGACAACAGCTTACTTCTTTGTAAAATAGTACTCCAGTACTTTTTCACATCTTCATAAATTATTTAGATGAGTGAATGGAAGGGGAACTTATCAAATTTGCAGATGACACCAAGCTAAAGGGAATAGCCAACACTTTAGAAGGTAGGCTCAAGATCCAGAAAGATATTGACAGACTTGAACACTGAGCCCTATCATCAAAATGCAATTCAGTGATGAGAAAAGTATCATTTTAAACTTAGGCAAAAAAAATCATGTGCACAGGTATAGAATAGATGGTAGCTGACTCAACAGCAGTAACTATAAAAGGGATCTGGGAGTTCTATTGGACAACCACTTAAGTATGAGCCAGCAATGTGCTGCATCTACCAAAAAAGCCAAGACAGTCCTAGGTTTCATCAACAGAGGAATAGTATCAAGACCCCATGAAATATTAGTACTGCTATATACTGTATTGGTAAGACCACCCTTGGAAAACTGTGTTCAGTTTTGATCACCATCATATAAAAAAGATGTTGATATTCTAGCAAGAGTGCAGAGATGACCAAAAAGGATAATTAGGGGTCTGGAGTCTACAACATATGATGAACAGTTGCAGGACCGCTAGTCTAATGAAGAGAAGGACTAGGGTGACATGATAGCAGTCTTCCAATAGAAGCTATCACAAAGAAGAGAGGGACAACCTATTCTCCAAAGCACCTGACGGCAAGACAAGATGAAAACTTATCAAAGAGAGATCCAACCTGGAACTAAGGAGAAATTTCCGGACAGTGAGAACAATTAATTAGTGGAACGTTTGCCTTCCACTATGGGTGGAAGTTGTGGATGCTCTAACACTGAAGGTTTCTAAGAAGTGATTGAACATCCATTCAATCATCTGGAACGAGCTTCCCCCGGGTTTACGCCAAATACCTGACCTTCGGACATTTCGTCGCGAACTCAAAACTCATCTTTTTATCCGCGCGGGGCTGGCTTAAATTGGGATTTTAATGTTGAATTTTATTAATTTTAAACGGGGTTTTTAACGTGGTAAATTTTAATTATTGGGCTAATTTAAATAAGTTTTTTAAATCATATTTTAAATTTGTATATTGTATGTTCGGTTTTATTATGCCTGTACACCGCCCTGAGTCCTTCGGGAGAAGGGCGGTATAAAAATCAAATAAAATAAATAAATAAATAAATAAATTTGTCTGGAATGGTATAGGTTTCCTGCTTGGTAAGGGAGTTGGACTAGAACAGGAGTCTTCAACCTTGGCAACTTTAAGACTTCAACTCTGCAAGTCTTAAAGTTTAAAGTCTTAAAGTTAAAGACTTGCGGACTTCAACTCTGGGTTCTCCAAGATTCCTTCCAACTCTGTTATTTTGTATTCTGTATGTTTGGTCTTCAAAGGTGCTAGTTTTAAGAATGATGGTACCATCAAAATATTTTCCATAGAAGATCTCCAAGACAGAGGAAATGTCTCACTACATGGAAAGCTATGAGACCATCTGGAAGATAGAGTATAATTCCCATTTACAGATGTATAATTCCCATTGTGAGATGTATTCAGGGCAGCATTCCCTACATCTGTACACCAATAATTCAACAATGAGAAAAGCAGACTAGGAGTTCCACATTATTCCTAACTGCTATTACTGTTTGTAGAGGAAGCCATTTCTCAGCATGCAGTTACTCTATTAATAATTCATTTTCCTAACGATAGAATTCATTAATTGGTAGTGTCACTAAAACACTATGCATAGATATCGGAAGTCTTTTTAGAACCATCATTTTGATGGGAGAATTCAGCCACAAAAGTATATAATCTATCTGCAACATTAATAGGAGAAATGAGGGAACCCTTCTCCTTTCATGTATCCACACTTCTTATTGTTATAGCAACAGGGACAATAGAGATCCCATATCAAAGGCTGAAGAAGGAAAATAGCTGCTATATATACAATCTTATTCTGGCATTACTAAACCAATTGGTATAAACCACTTGAAATGTGGCAAATTTAGGCATCGGAATGTTTTCAGGAATGTAGGGATCACAGCAACATTTCTTAGAAAGAGTAATTGAAGGAAATGCTATGCTTGAAAGTATCATATCTCAAGCCTTCCTTTCTCAAATTCTGCAAAATAATGAAACATAAACACTGGATAAATCCTTGAAAGTTTCCTTGATCAACTTTGAAGCTTCCACTAGGTTTGAAAGAAAACAACCTGGTTAAAAACTAAAACTCCATATCTGCCATTAGTTTGTTTGATTTTTAAAAAAAATACTTCTAAGTATCTTTTTGGGACAAAAATCTAATCAAGGCTTATTGATAAATAAGAATAAAACTAAAATAAAATCTACAAAAAACCAACTGGTTATAAAAGTTAAATCACTCGTTAAATGTTCTGGAATCCCAGACAAACAAATCACAAACTCAGAGGAAATGTCTAGAGCAATCAAGACTCTGGTGGATGCTTAAATTCTGTGTTAACATACAGGCCTTACATTTTAAGAATGAGTCACTTAGGTTTCTTTAACATAATCTACTTGCTCTGTTCACATTAGTGAAATAAAGTTTTCCTTAGACTTCCACTCCCAATATTTCCTGTTCTATTACTCATGAGTTTAACGGTTAGATTTTTCCAAGAAAAAGTTATACAATTTCCATAAAGTTAATATATGGATGTCATTGATTTATAAGACACTTTCCCATGCTTATGATAAACATGACAATGTAAAACTATGTAAAATAGTCTTTCAGCTCACTTGGGACACTATAATTAGCTTTTCATTGTAATTTTTGTTTCTTTTAAGCACAGAGCAAAAATACAAGACCACAGATTAAAAAACAAGTACTCTATCATTAAGAATAATCCCTGTTATGGAGAATGATTCATATTTTAATACAGAAAATTCTGAAAATGAAGATAAAGATGAAATCAGAAACTTTCTTTTTGGGTCTAATGGAAAAAGACTTGGAGAAAAAAATTTGGACTTTGATACTATATATGTTGACAGCAGCAAGATAATTATATGCACAATTTCGATTCCCACTATAAACGAATTGCTGTAGATGCTGATGGAGTTGGCTGAAATGGCAAAATTGACGGAGACCACTTCTGAACTTTGTGCTTGAAGTGGAAAAGAATGAAACTTTGATTTTGGGTTTGACTGATTAGATTGATAGATGCTTATAAAAATGGCTAGTTTATATTATTATGAAAAAAAAACCCAAAAAGTTGTGATTTGATGCTAATGCTTTATTCTACTGCTACGGAGGGAGTTGGAAGTCAACATTTCTTTTTCTTTTTTCCAATCCTTCCTCAGTTCTCTCCCCCCCTCTTTCCTTCACTGCTTTCCTATTAACTTTTTTATTTTTTATTTTATTTATTTATTTATTTTGTCACACACGTATTTGTATTTGTATTATGTATCTTATTTTATCTTATAACTCAATGAAATATTTGCTGTTTTTCAGAGTTAGAAATAAAAAAGAATCCCTAATACTTGTAGATAATTAAGGGGTCAGAACTGGCTGACATAAATGGTGATGGATATCTCCCATATCAATGGTTAGACAGTGGATTTCTGCATTTTTAGCTCTGAAGGAGACTCACAGCAGTAAAAGAAAAGTGCTAGTGAATGGCATTCACCTAGTCTGCCAAGTGCCTTGGCTACCAACACTGATTGTTCCAAGGTGTATGCATCCCTTCCACATCCCATCCCTAGCTCTATTAAATCAGAAACCAATCAATAATAAATAGTTATTCTCTATTTATCCTAGGATAGAGGCTACTTATGCAACCTTACTTGGGTTTCTTTCAATCTAGGTAGATTTATTTAAGGATGTCCCTAGCAAATAGCAATAGTGGACAACTCCTTGGAGTGCTGGCTCAACACATTCTTCTCCATGAAGTTAAGGGATGCAAAAGAAACCTGTTTTCTCTCACTACCATCATGTCAACATAATCTTCCCAAGATAATGGGAGATTGTTCTAGCAAAAAAAAGAAGCAATTTTTCCAGAGAGCTTATGGGGCTTTTTGCTAGGTGTGTGTGTGTGTGTGTGTGGGCAGGGTGGAGGGGGGGAGATCAGGTTTTACCTCCACAAATAATATGTGAATTTGTCTTCTAGGTAAATCTAACTGGTAAAGAGGGCACAGAAAGAAATCAGAATAACTTTTTTGAAAGGACCAGAAAATAGGACTCTCATCTTAATATCCCAAACCAAGCTACTTGATTAAGCACATAAAACAGAAATCCCAAAGCCCTTTTCCTCATCCCCAGTCATAAAAAACAAATGAAACAATTACCATTTTGCTGCCCATTGCCAATTCACTGCTAAGACAGTTGGTTTATTCTCTCTAAAGAGTGTCCCCACCCTTCCTGGTTTTTTTGGGGGGGCGGGGTTTGGTCTCTCTCTTTCTAGATCCTGAATTTCTTCAGCTGTGACCATAATACGTTTTGATCTTTCTGACACTTCATGTAATAACATTCCCACTTAAAAGTCATTTCTATTCCATTGTGAAACTTGAAGCTTCGTTATAAATTGCCTTCCACTTCCACACCAGGCAGAAGGATGGATCACTTGGTTTTTAAGCACACACAGGCGAACTATTTTGCCATTCCCCTTTCAATCCCTAGGCTGCTTTTGGTTAATACTGCTAGCTGCCGTCTGTCCACATGAATTCTTACCAGGGTACATATATGAAGTGTCAGGAGACACCAGAGGGAATGCTTGAAGTGACTGTCTTTATTTCAGAGATTCCTAATATGACACTTCCCTCTTAAATCATTTTATTGACGGACTGAAGAGTTGTAGAGATGAAAATAGACATGTGTGTTCCCAAACAGGGAGACTGGAACCCTATTTATCATTGCCTTCTGAAACTTTCTTGGCCTAAAAAAAGTTTGAGGCTCTCCAGGGATGGGTTTTAAACTGTATATTTAGAACAAGGAGAGCCAATGGCTGAATTCTTTCTATTCCCCAGTGATCCTACTCCAGAAGTTGGGAGTATATTTTGCCACACAATTGCTTCCTTTTTGTGGAAATTGTGCCAGGAAATAAAAACTTTTTTAAAAAAAACCAAATGTTTTTCAAAAATAAGTCTATTTTTTTTTATTGTGTATTAAAATTTGGGAACTCTGCTTAACATCAGATAATATTAATTTGGATTCTAGATATGGCTTTAAACTGTCAGTTGACCATCCTTACAAAGATTTGACTGCTTATATCAGGGGTGTCAAACTCGATTTGTGTGAGTTTCATAAAGATTGTGTTTGACCTGGGGGGGGAATGGGGGGCGTGGCTGGGGTGGGTGTGGCCAGCTCAACATCACTCGTTTCCGGGGTGCCTGTGGTGGACCAAGCACTCTGCCGGCAAAAACGGGTTTCTGAGCTCCGCTTTCGGCTGAGAAGGCCTCCTGCAACCCTCTGCCAGTGAACTTGCTACATAATATTCCAGCCTTAACAAATGTTAATAAGAAAGACAAAAAAGTCTGAAAAGTAGAAGTGGTTGTACAGGAAATGCTGAACATCAAAATAGAAGAGAAAGAATCAGAGAAAATCAGAAAATATAAAGACCTGAGAAGTAGAACAACCATAGCAAAAGAAAGCAAAGACAGTGCCAATAATAATAGGTACAATCCCAAAACATCTGGAGCACCATTTGAGCACCATTGACACCAGCAACAGTCAATTGCAAAAGACAGCTTTACCTGGAACATCCTATGAAAATCCTCTTGAACAGCATCAAACAACAACATGGAGGGATTTGATAGGTGGTTAAAAACACAAAACCCAGCCTAAACATCTGGCTGACTGTGTGACCAGCTGCAATAGGTGCCTTGGGTGCAATTCCAAAACAACTTGAATAACATCTGCATTGACAAATTAACCAAATTAACCATCAGTCAATTGCAAAAGGCAGCTTTACTGGAGCAGCTTACATCCTGTGATAATATTTGTAACACCATTAAATATCCATATCTGCCACTCTCAGATCTTTGGAAATGACTCGATAGGTAGACAAAAATGGCCAAAACCAGTCTGAACATCTGGATGACTGTGCAACATAATAATAGTAGAATGAGCAGGTTAAAATATTGTGGGATTTTCAAATACAAACTAATCAATTCTTGGCTCCTAACACACCAGATGCAATTGTGTTTGAAAAGAAAAAATGTAGATTATCCATGTGGCAATAACAGGAGATAGTAGTAGAACAGACGACAAAGGGTCAGAGCGGATCACAAAGTATCTGTAAATCAAAACTGAAAGATTATGGCGTAAACTGGCCTGATAGTCCCAGTGGTTATCAGCACACTGGGTGTCATACGAAAAACTCTTGGGCAGAAAATTTGTGCATTAACAAAATTTCCATCAGTCATTTGCAAAGAGCCACACTGCTAATATCTGTACATATACTACGTGAATACATTATGATAGCCTAGATTATCAGGAAAAGCTTGATACTCGTGAAGGCCAATACTAGCTAAAGAACTGATAGCTGTGACTTCACAATGTTGTCAACAGATAATAATGATTCACATGGTTCTTACTACAGGACTTTAATTGATGTGAATTCTATATAAATGGAAAACTTACCGATTTGGGTCATTTTTTGTTTGTTTGTTTGTTTGTTTTGAGAGAGTGAGTGAGTATGTACTATTGCTGGAGAAACTAATTCTTTCTCCACCAATAGTAAAATAAAATATTACTATTTATATTATTTATAATTATATTATAAATGAGAGAGATTGGCAGTTAAGGAGTGTGAAATATACATGAATAAAATATTAGACAGACAGCTAGATGGATGAATGGATGGATGGATGTTGGGCCATGGAGGAGAAATAAACCTTTGGATTTCAGCCATCGATTATATACACAAGGGAAGTTTAAAGATTGAAGACCAACATTATTAGCATTGTTTACTTAATGCTTCTTCATTGGTCTTAATTGGTGCTATGATAAGAATTCTTTGCAGATGAGTGAAATTGTTTTGAAGGAAACTCATGCTATGTGTTTTATATAAAGTGGGTTGAAACGAGGTAACCCACTTTAGGATAAGACACTTTTTTAAAAAAAAGGATACTTTTCTTCCAGTAGATATAAACCATTTTATGGTACTTCCAGCAAAAAATATTTCTGAACACATTCACATATGTTCTCCATTAATTAGGAAGAAACCACTGCTAACAACAAACTATCTCAGAGTTGCCAAAAACTGTCGATTGAACGACATGGAAGACCACTGAAAAGAGTTTGCTGCCTCCCTGGAGGAAAGAAGAGTCAGCCAGCAGGCAATGCTGCATTGTTGGATCAGAACATTGGATCAGGACAGACTCAGGCTTATAGCTGCCACCTTTGGAAAAGCTAAGTCTCTCAGACTGGAACCCCAGGCTTATTTAAAAAGAGGGGAGGGAGGTACTATTTTTAGAATATTTTTTTTTTAAATTTGTAAGGGGAATGATATTGCCCACTTTTCCAAGCCCATAAGAAAAAGTATTGTGTTATGTTAAAGGAGGGACGCAGTGGCTCAGTGACTAAGATGCTGAGCTTGTAGATCAAAAGATTGGCAGTTCAGCGGTTCAAATCCCTAGTGCCCCGTAATGGGATGAGCTCCTGTTACTTGTCCCAGTTTCTGCCAACCTAGCAGTTCGAAAGCACATAAAAAATACAAGTAGAAAAATAGGGACCACCTTTGGTGGGAAGGTTCCAGGCACCTTTGGCGTTTAGTCATGCCGGCCACATGACCACGAAGATGTCTTTGGACAGCGCTGGCTCTTCGGCTTTGAAACAGAGATGAGCACCACCCCCTAGAGTCAGGAACGACTAACACATATGTGCGAGGGGAACCTTTACCTTATGTTAAAGGAAGGGTGGACAATGTTCATCCCCAGAGCCATAAGTACCTCTCAAGTTTCCTCTTTGGCCACCCCTAGAACGTCTTCTGATTGTTATTAAGAAGCATGTTAGAATTGGTTTTTACCCTTTGGATGCATAAAGCAAGATAAACACTGTAATAGAGTTAATACGTGTATTTTTTAAAACACACACTCACTCACACACACACACACACACACACAAAAGAATAATCTGCCACACTGGTGATGTCATCTAGTATGGTAATGAAACATCTGCAAGAAAATCACCAAGTTCAGAGAGGACCGGACAGTTCAACCCTGAGCTATACATATTCTCTTCTATCAATAAGAATTCCTCCTTTAAAAAGAGAGAATGAGTAAAGCAGCATCCCCACATTGTATTACTCTACTCAAAGTGGTCTTTCAGTTCTCAAAATGTATTATCTTCGCTCTCAGAAATTATCCACCAGTTTAACTGAATTGATGTTAAAGGTTAAATCAAAATACATTTAGACCAGGGGTGTCAAACTCATTTCACCATGGCAGCGTTATATGATTTATCGGGACTTTTTTCCCCTTCACTAAACCAGGTGTGGGTGTGGCCAGCACGTGACACATCAGGCCCATGGGCTTGGAGTTTGACAGCCCTGATTTAGACCAACACTAGTCTACTCCTTAGAAGATTCCCAGCATGCATCACTATCTAAGAGTCAATTTCAAGTGGTATATTTCTATATCTAGAAATCTGGGCTTCCTTAAGTGTGTTAAGGCAGAATTACAGCTGAAAGCCATACTTTATTATTGAGTGTTGTATTTCATTGGAGGGATGAGGAAGTGACATCAAAATGTTTTAGAGGAGCAGAGGATATAGAGTAGAATATTTTGATGATGATCATGATCATAATCCTGATGGCAATTTAGTTTTAAAGGGAAATTGTACTTATTTCATCTGATTTCAGTCTGAAATGTGGTGGAAGATGGTTCCAGCAATAGGGTTGAACTAATAGAAGTGTGTTGGTCCCTCACCCAGAACACCCTTTCCTGGGTGTTCCGTGGATAGCTGCTTTTTGCTACTATTTAATTTTTAGGGTGCACATTGCCTGTCATCCTTCCACCAGCCCTTGTGCATGAAAGAAGTAGGATTCCTGTAGCTTGCATTATATCCTGACAATTACTATATAAAAATAAAAAAAGAGAAATAAAACAATTCCAATAGCACTGTCTCTTGGCCCTATATCATCAAAGTGTATCACTAGAAGTATTACCTTTTCCATCCATGGAGATAAATGCATCACACAGGGTATAGAGAAAATAAAACTTTATTAAAAAAAGAAAAATGAAAGAATAGATCGACCTTAATGAAAATATGTAGGAACTACTGCATAGAGGCAGAAA
This sequence comes from Ahaetulla prasina, assembly GCF_028640845.1. Taxonomy (NCBI): domain Eukaryota; kingdom Metazoa; phylum Chordata; class Lepidosauria; order Squamata; family Colubridae; genus Ahaetulla; species Ahaetulla prasina. The sequence goes on along the minus strand of NC_080539.1, from coordinate 265,128,947 downwards.
CATTTTTTAAAAATCCAAAACAATGAAATAACATCTGAAATTGATATTAGATAGATGCTTTCCTAATTCATTGAACTATAAGAAGGAGGAAACTGCATTTGCAAGGCTCTGTTATTAAGGCCAATAATAAAACATACAATCAAAGTAGTTTTAATCTTTATATGGAGTTGGATTCCTCGTCTTGTCTACTTAATAGGGCTGACAACTCCTTTTTTGCTTTAGATATTATCATGCAGATAGTCGATATTGGAAAAAATAAATAATGAAGTTGTTCAATACCAGGAATCCAGTAACGGCAAGTGATTTGAACAAAGGTAGAATCAAAAATGATTTAACAAAATATATAAAAGTAAAAATAAGAATTCTAGCAGACCACAAGATGGTGCTGATCTGCTACCATTAGTTTGGGGAGATGCCCCAATTTAGTAGTACAGGTTATCAAGAAAAAAAATCAACTAAAGATTAAAGATGAATTGTTATATTCATGAATGAAGGAAAGAAGATGACATCAGCCATCCTTGTTAAATTTTGTCCAGAAACAAATAGTTATTTAGCAACACAAATAACAAATAAAAGATTCTAACACACGTTTAAATTAAATCTGTTTTCTATTCCTATAGAGAATAATGAATTTGGGAAGAGATACTATCTCTAATGCAATATTACCTGGAAACAACTTCTTGTTGGCAATTCCAGTATAAACAGATGATAGAGACAAATATTCTTCTTCTTCCCAAACACACAGCTTCTTTCCCCTTAAATATTTTTCTCAAATATTTAACCATAATATCCCCCAAAACAAAACAAAATAAAACATCTTCCTTTTTAGAAAAGGAATGGTTGAGGAATTTGGCTGTCTACATGACAAAGTCCATGTTGTATCATAATCAATGTTGATTAAAACTCCTGTGCAGTTTGTTATTTAGACTTCAAAACTAAGAAAGCCTAGACTTTTCACAATAATTTGCATTACTATTATTTAGCAGATTGTTATTATTGGTTTTTGATAGTTTATGGAGCTCGGGGGAATGCGATGTGGTTGAAATATGGATATGGGCAATGTTTGATCAATCTTCCCAGGTAGGCCAGACAGGAAACACAACCAGATGAGATTATTCTAATTCATTGTAAGGTTACATAACAGGATCTTGCAAATCTGAACGTAGCAATCGCCCACCCTCTCCTTTACAGACTGAGAAACTAGGGAGGGTCCTTCTGAGTTTCTTTCTTTCCCATTATGCAGCTGCAATCTATGCATTCTCTTATCTGACTGTTTCAGGTAAGAAATGCTACTTAGCATTTCTTCATCCCCATCTCTCAAGATCTTACATACCCTTACAGATTATTACTCCTATTGTAAAGCTTTGCAAAGCCTGGGGAAAGAGGGGTGGGTGGGTTATAAGTACTATACGTTACACCCAGGAATCTCCAGTTGCATCCTTGAAGACATTCAAGCAGTTATAAGATATTTTGAGATAAAATAGTCCATATTCATCAGCCCTTCAGGTTCCTATATACAAGAAGCACAAACCATAATTAGTAACATTATCTTTATTATAAGGTTATGGTTAAAGAATCTTGCAAGTCTGAAAGCGCTCCTTTCCTCTCCTCCTTTACTTTTATTTTCCAGAAAACTAGGGAATGCCCCTTCTGAGATACTTTCCATAGCCATTTTCCTTCTGTGGGCTGAGATACATTTTGCATGATGGCTGCGGCTCTTCGTCCTATTTCCCATGTACCCATGTAAAGTCATTCCCATGTACCAATACAATATCAAACATAACTCAAATTTTGCAGTGATTCTAACAGGAGAGGTACAGAGATCATTGTACAGTCATTTTTCCTGATTTTCCAAATGGTAAGGTCTGAGTATAGATACAGTGTGCTTTATTATGTTCACCTTTTGTGCATTTGAATCTTAATATGGACTGGATATTCAGATCAGTTTAAATGGCTTTCTCAATGACCATTATGTCCACCAGCAATAATTGCAAATTGTGGTCACATGGCCAAGCATACTGCAACCAGTGACCAGTTGTAAAGGCAAGTCGGTGACCAAGCACTCAAAAAGTAGTCACGTGGCCAGGGGAGGTAAGCGATTGGTCATAAATTGAATACCTGTAAAAGTATTCTGCTATTGACTGCTTCTGGTATTGAGTTTTTTGACCTTCAGTCTGACCTATATCCCTGATATTTCCAATGTATCTCCTCTAAACAGGAACCCTTCTTAGTTTTTTGGGATCAGCCAAGATCAGCTACCTGGCTAGGCTATAAGCTCTATGCTATACTCCTTTGAAATATAAATTCATTGGGATAGACTATGGCAAGAAGGAAATTGTTATAACTTTAGAGAGAGAAGATAAAATATTGCCGTCTCTGTAACTGCTATTAAGAAAAACAAGTTTCTTTATTCTCTTAAAACTTCTTTAATAAAAATTGCATATGAAATATTAATTTGTTTACAAGTCTAATTTTATGGACAGAATGTGATGGATTTAGCAGCAATAGTAATCCTTTTTTTTAAAAAAAAATAACTTTACCTTTTTCATCAATTGGGGTACAGTAGTGCAATTTCATTATGTGCTGCCAGATTATGTATCTCTCATTTCAAGTAGCATTTACTGGTATTTGAACTCTTTGAAGCAGGCAAGATTTTATAACTGTGACATCTTTCTTTAAATACTGTTTTATGAATTATCTTACCATGATATCTTTCCCTTGTCCTTTAAGAAGGAAGGAATTCTGGAAAGGACTCTTTAAAGAAATTATTTTAAGGTTAGGAAGAGGATAATTTTCCCAATGCACATTTACCTACAAATAAACACCCTATATTTATTCTTACAATCTGCATTCATTTATGCATGCAGATATACTTCTGGAAGCCGTTTTTAAAAAGCAAACCTGACAACAATCACCTATTTGTTTCACCAACACAATGCTATAGTGTGCTTGTGGTATGTGCTTGGGCTGTAAACATAAATAATAAAACACAATAACAACCCAATGCACTGATGTGTGACACCTGATCGCATGATAAATACAAATGCCCATAGCACTGTATCAATTTATGTCTGCTCCCTGAGCAGCAATTACCTTCTAAAATATCTGCACAACAGTGGCTCAGAAAGAACTGGGGTTCTGGTAGAGATCCTGTCACAAGAAGGTTTATATATAAAAGTATATATTATGCATGATAAGCACAGTGATCCTTTTTGTCATTTCCTCCTACAATCAAAAATTAGATGGAGCAGAACATGTACAACCTTCCATTCTACAGCAGGCATTTAAGCCAATCACACTACTTCTGTAAGATAATGCTTGGAATCAACGTTATTATCAAACTGTAGCAACCAAGAAGTATGAGCTCATGAGTATAAAAATAGAAGCAGTAGCTAAAGCTAAAAATTTTTGCTTATCTATCATGGTATCCATGCTCTTGAACAGTCTCCCTCTAAAAGCTGAATAGGCCATCTGGCTAATGGCTTTCCAGAAATACATTAAATGAAAGCCAAACGTTTTTGGAGAGTTTCTGGTGAATGGTTGTTCATCATTGGTTGATTGCTTTCTTATTTTCTTACTGTTACTGTTATTTACTGATACTATGTCTGATATTTTGTGTGTTATTTATTTGGAGATGTTATGTTCAATATATTGCATTTTATGTTGCATATTTTGTCAGAGAGAGAGAATAAGGTAAAGGTAAAGGTTCCCCTTGCACATACATGCTAGTCGTTCCTGACTTTAGGGGGCGGTGCTCATCTCCGTTTCAAGGCTGAAGAGCCAGCGCTGTCCGAAGACGTCTCTGTGGTCATGTGGGCGGCATGACTAAATGCCAAAGGTGCATGGAACACTGCCACCTTCCTACCAAAGGTGGTCCCTATTTTTTTAATTGAATTTTTTACTTGTTTTCGAACTGCTAGATTGGCAGAAGCTGGGACAAGTAACGGGAGCTCACCCCATTACGTGGCACTAGGGATTCGAACCGCTGAACTGCCAACCTTTCAATCGACAAGTTCAGCATTTTACCCACCAAGCCACTGCGTCCCCTAGAGGGACAATATATTTTGCATATTATGGGAATTCCATAGCATACAATTAATGTTTTTACTACCCTTGGTGAAAGCCATAGTGTTATATACAGTGTTCATGCTTTTGCTACCATTTTGGCTACTACAAGGTGGTGAAAAGCATTGGATTCCAAGTTTTAATTCTATTGAAAAATCTATTAGGAGTTGGAGGCATACAAATGTCACCCTAATCATCTGTGATGAGAAACAAACTGATAGTGCACGCAATCTGCAAGGCCCCTTGCAAGCTGTTGGTGTACCTACAGACAGCCTGCCTAACCTTTATGTAGTATGTGTCCAAATTCCAAGGAGTATTTTATCGGTAGATGGTAATACCTTTTTGTCTGCTAGGGAGGAATTACAGGGAGAAGGAGACGAGCAAGCTCTTAAGAAGCACAGCCAAAACAAAAATGTTCTGGCATACTCAGCTGGAAGCCATAGTGAAGTTATTTATCATCACTATGCATTTTCCTTCTCATTTGTGTACAACTAGCTCCAATGGCTCAGTTTGCATTTTGGCTCCAAGACTAAAGCCAGGCCTTTGGCTATGCTCTCCCTTGGCTTTCCATTCACCCTTTCTGTCTCATCCAATTGAGATGAGATGGGAGCAATCAATATAAGAACTTGATTGGAGAACCAGATCCAAAATCAGGGGAAAAATAATTCTATAGCCAGTCTAGAAGAAAAAAGATAGCAGGAATATGATAGCAGGCTTGTGTACAATATATTGATTCTAGTGAAGCAAATCCATGCACCACTTTTAATTCACTGATTTTTTTTTTGTTTGCACAAAACAGCTTGTTACACACATAGCACACACACACACACACACACACACAGAGGCCACAGCCAGCATTACTTGATGAATGCCAAGACATTTGGCAAGGCAAGGGTTATTTTTTCTTGGCAAATACAGTAGAATTTCATTTACAATAAGTTGTGCTAGTCATGAATTTCTTTTAAGGGAGTATTTGTATCTATAGAGGTAATGATGGAGTATAACATTTTTAAATGTAGAGTCAGGTCATTTACCATATGCACTGGAGTTGTAGTAAGGGTTTTTGTTTTTTTATCAAGGCAACCTGGTCTAGCCAAACATGGGATGGCGCATACTGCTTCCGCTTTTGCCTTTCAGCCCCAGTCCAGGAGCCTTTGCAGGCAGTTGCTTTCGTGGCAAACTATTTTTGTGTTGAATTCATATTTACCAACAAAGAAATAAAGGGAGACTAGTATACATCTATTTCAAGCTATTTAGCTGTCATCAGCTAGCCATACCCTTCTGGGAATGGAGTTGTAATATTTTCTTAGTAAAAAGCATAAGAATTCTATTATGATGTCTGATTATACATAAATCTGAAAGAAAAATTACCATTCAGGACATTGGCACTGAACATCTATAGAGATGTTCTCAGTATTATCTCAGATATAATACAGCAGGGTTTCACCCAGGGGTGAAATCCAGCAGGTTCTGACAGGTTCTGGAGAACTGGCAGTGGAAATTTTAAGTAGTTCGGAGAACCGACAAATACCACCTCTGGCTGGCCCCAGAGTGGGGTGGGAATGGAGATTTTGCAATATCCTTCTCCCTGGAGTGGGATGGGAATGAAGATTTTGCAGTATCCTTTTCCCTGCCATACCCACCAAGCCATGCCCACCAAGCCACACCATGCCCACCAAGCCACGCCCATAGAACGGGTAATAAAAAAATTTAGATTTCACCATTGGTAGATCCTATGGCAGAAAAGGTATACTTCTTGACGCCAATCAATATTCCTTAAAAGACAGAACCTGAAGAATACCTAACCTGCCAGACCTGGTAGGACCAGTAGAAACACAAGTGGGAGGGAGAGCAAGCGAGCTGTAAGTGTAAGTAACCCATCGTAACCATGAATTCAGTGGAAGGGTGTTGCTACTCCTGTTAAATACCAAGAAAATGTTTCACTATAACCATAGTTAGAATGGGAATAATCTCTATATCCATAGAGATTATTCAACATATTTAGACTCTGAAGACTGGATCTGGTAGGCACTAGTCATTTTAACCCCCTCAGAATTTTTTCATGTACTCCAAAATTTCAAGAAGGGAATTAATCCGTTCTGTGTTGTATCAAACTTTCTAGAATGGAAAAAAAGCAGCTTATACCATGTCATATTGAATGAGCATGTTTATGGGTTTTGCATGTGTTATGCATAGTAAGGAACATGAGGAAATTCTGTGGAAAAATAGTGGAAGGATATCTGGCAAAGGATGGTGTGAACGATACATGATGTCAAAGTTTAATTTAGGACTGTAACAAATATCAAATGTAAGCTTCTATGTACAAAATCAAGATTTCATCTTAGATTTTATGGTTATCACATCACAAGAGATCTTGGCATATAGTCTGCACTTACATTATAAAAATACTCCTGGATTTGTCTTTTAAGTAGATCTTGATTCTCTAGAAAATATTTTCAGAAGATTTGTTCATAGCTGGAGTCACAACATAGTCTCTCATAAATAGCCCCTTAGGGATACTGAATAGGTTATAATCTGGAGTACATAAATATATATTTGATGGAAATTTTATGCTACTTCAGGTTGGAATTTTTTGGAAAGAATACAAGGTGTTTAAAAACTCACCCATTGTGTGCCATACATAATATAAATATATACATAGATCTTCCTTGTTGTGCTAAAACCTTTGCAATATAAGATCTTGACCAGTGGTGGGTTTCAAAAATTTTTTAGTACCGGTTCTATGGGTGTGACTTGGTGGGTGTGGCATGGCTTGGTGAGTGTGGCAGGGGAAGGATACTGTAAAATCTCCATTCCCACCCCACTCCAGGGGAAGGTTACTGCAAAGTCCCCATTTCATCTCGATCAGATGGGACTTGGGAGGCAGAGAATAGATGGGGGCGGGGTCAGTCAGAATTTTTACTACCAGTTCTCTGAAACTACTCAAAATTTCCACTACCGGTTCTCCAGAACTGGTCAGAACCTACTGAAACCCACCTCTGATTTTGACTCTGAATAACTTCGACTTCACTTGTTAGGGTACAGTTCCTAGGGAAGCCTTGATGTTTTCTAAATCTGAAAACCATTGTATTTTCATGCTTGTGCGTGTAAATGTGTGTGTGTTTGCACATATAAGCTATCAAGGATAAATTATGAATCTGGAATCTGAGTTGGGAAAAGCTAAAAAAGTTCTTAAAATCCTAATACAAAAATCCTATTTTATAGAATAGAGTAAAAATGAAATGCAATTGTAAATTCTATTCAAGAGAGGCAGCTTATAGTCATATGTTTTGAGGTGCTGTTTTGGAAAAAGATGTAGTTTGTATGTGGCGGTCTGACTTAAAGCCAAGAAGTATCAGTTTCTTGAAATGCATAAGAATTCTATTATGATGTCTGATTATACATAAATCTGAAAGAAAAATTACCATTCAGGACATTGGCACTGAACATCTATAGAGATGTTCTCAGTATTATCTCAGATATAATACAGCAGGGTTTCACCCAGGGGTGAAATCCAGCAGGTTCTGACAGGTTCTGGAGAACTGGCAGTGGAAATTTTAAGTAGTTCGGAGAACCGACAAATACCACCTCTGGCTGGCCCCAGAGTGGGGTGGGAATGGAGATTTTGCAATATCCTTCTCCCTGGAGTGGGATGGGAATGAAGATTTTGCAGTATCCTTTTCCCTGCCATACCCACCAAGCCATGCCCACCAAGCCACACCATGCCCACCAAGCCACGCCCATAGAACGGGTAATAAAAAAATTTAGATTTCACCATTGGTAGATCCTATGGCAGAAAAGGTATACTTCTTGACGCCAATCAATATTCCTTAAAAGACAGAACCTGAAGAATACCTAACCTGCCAGACCTGGTAGGACCAGTAGAAACACAAGTGGGAGGGAGAGCAAGCGAGCTGTAAGTGTAAGTAACCCATCGTAACCATGAATTCAGTGGAAGGGTGTTGCTACTCCTGTTAAATACCAAGAAAATGTTTCACTATAACCATAGTTAGAATGGGAATAATCTCTATATATCCATAGAGATTATTCAACATATTTAGACTCTGAAGACTGGATCTGGTAGGCACTAGTCATTTTAACCCCCTCAGAATTTTTTCATGTACTCCAAAATTTCAAGAAGGGAATTAATCCGTTCTGTGTTGTATCAAACTTTCTAGAATGGAAAAAAAGCAGCTTATACCATGTCATATTGAATGAGCATGTTTATGGGTTTTGCATGTGTTATGCATAGTAAGGAACATGAGGAAATTCTGTGGAAAAATAGTGGAAGGATATCTGGCAAAGGATGGTGTGAACGATACATGATGTCAAAGTTTAATTTAGGACTGTAACAAATATCAAATGTAAGCTTCTATGTACAAAATCAAGATTTCATCTTAGATTTTATGGTTATCACATCACAAGAGATCTTGGCATATAGTCTGCACTTACATTATAAAAATACTCCTGGATTTGTCTTTTAAGTAGATCTTGATTCTCTAGAAAATATTTTCAGAAGATTTGTTCATAGCTGGAGTCACAACATAGTCTCTCATAAATAGCCCCTTAGGGATACTGAATAGGTTATAATCTGGAGTACATAAATATATATTTGATGGAAAATTTTATGCTACTTCAGGTTGGAATTTTTTGGAAAGAATACAAGGTGTTTAAAAACTCACCCATTGTGTGCCATACATAATATAAATATATACATAGATCTTCCTTGTTGTGCTAAAACCTTTGCAATATAAGATCTTGACCAGTGGTGGGTTTCAAAAATTTTTTAGTACCGGTTCTATGGGTGTGACTTGGTGGGTGTGGCATGGCTTGGTGAGTGTGGCAGGGGAAGGATACTGTAAAATCTCCATTCCCACCCCACTCCAGGGGAAGGTTACTGCAAAGTCCCCATTTCATCTCGATCAGATGGGACTTGGGAGGCAGAGAATAGATGGGGGCGGGGTCAGTCAGAATTTTTACTACCAGTTCTCTGAAACTACTCAAAATTTCCACTACCGGTTCTCCAGAACTGGTCAGAACCTACTGAAACCCACCTCTGATTTTGACTCTGAATAACTTCGACTTCACTTGTTAGGGTACAGTTCCTAGGGAAGCCTTGATGTTTTCTAAATCTGAAAACCATTGTATTTTCATGCTTGTGCGTGTAAATGTGTGTGTGTTTGCACATATAAGCTATCAAGGATAAATTATGAATCTGGAATCTGAGTTGGGAAAAGCTAAAAAAGTTCTTAAAATCCTAATACAAAAATCCTATTTTATAGAATAGAGTAAAAATGAAATGCAATTGTAAATTCTATTCAAGAGAGGCAGCTTATAGTCATATGTTTTGAGGTGCTGTTTTGGAAAAAGATGTAGTTTGTATGTGGCGGTCTGACTTAAAGCCAAGAAGTATCAGTTTCTTGAAATGCATAGATTTTCCTTTCCTCACCAAATGGTTGAAATACTGAAAAATATGAAGGTGGGCTCTAAGCATTTTCAATTAATATACCATTATTTCAACAACCATGATTTAATCTGCACTTAAAATGTTTTCAATCAAAATAGATCTGGAAAGAACTTTGGAGGTATTCTAGTCTAGTATTCTTGTTCAAGCAGTAATAAAGTTTTAGTAATAAAAGCTGTTAATAAGGTAACTTAATAATATGAAACCTTCTGTTCTGTACTCTTATATATTTCTTCATTTCTGAAATACATTTTTTCCATTATTTATTTCATTGTTCTGTTATTTTACTTCTGTTCTGTTTACACTTTTTTCATTTCTTCCTTTTTATTGTTGTAAGCAGCCTAGAGTAGCCCCATGGAGAGATTTGCAGAAAATACATTTAGAAAATAGTAATAATAATAATTGCTTTAAATGTTGATGATATTTAGCAGCAAATGTTGGTGTGCAGCTTTCAGCAATATATGACTTTTAAAATTGTCAGTTTACATCTTTGGGAGATGTGACATTATTGTATATTTTCTCAATTTAGACTAGAGACAGTGAATGTGATGGATCAAGTTTGTCTATCTACCTTGTATAATTTTTCTCGTTCAGAGTAAAATACAACAACCTGCAGTATGCACCCATTCATTTTTGCAAGTCTGGAAGCTTTGCAGACAATGCACTTGCAAAAATGAATGGATGCATTTTACATTCAGCACAATTAGCTTAACTGTACAACAGCTTTCATGTATAAATATATATATAAATTATTTTTTTCTTTCGTCTATGCGGCTCTCAAGTAATGATGCAAAAACCTTTAGATATACTTAAAATGTTTATTTGCCTCCCAATGGATAAAAATTATTAATAATCAACCAAACTCTCTCATAGATAGATACACAGAGAGATAGACAGACAGACAAACAGAAGATAACCTACATAAATTGTACATCTTCCAACAAATTATACTGTAAAATAGTGATGCTATTGAGCACACATTAGAAACACAAACTGTGGATGCCAGCAGGATGCTAATCTCCAACTGAACTCCCTATTTTGGAAAAAGAATCAGCTACTCCTACCAATGAGCAAGAAACATAACTGTTCACTTGTCTAACTATAAACTAGTTGCCGTAAAGCCTACATTTAATGAACTGTAGATGCAAGAAACTAAATTTGCATTCAAATCAAATGCTCAAAGTAACAGATAAATTTATATTTCTGAAGTGTGTCCAGATATTGACATAACTTACTTCATTGGTATAACGATGCAAATTGACACTAATGATGTAAAAACATTCATTATATCATTACTTATTTAAATTTATAATAAGTGTAGTGCACTAAGTGTAAACTTTGTTCACGTTAATTGATGACATATAAAATGATGGATATTATATGCAAGGATTCTGTATGTTATAAATGAAACCAATTGTGTATTTTGCCTTTCAAAGTTACGTCTAAAATTTAACATACCACAATCGTAAGGTATAAAATTTTAATACACTGTTCTGCTAATTCTAACATTTTAATGGGTCACCTTTGAGAAGCTGATGCATGTCTATAGAGTCTTTTGAGAAGAAAATTCTATAGATAAAGAATACAATGAAAAGAAAATAGCAGGAAGGACCCTCAATATTTGAGCTTCTCAGAGGTTTAATTAGATCCTGTAGAATTATTGCCAGTCTGCACCAATTGGACCCTTAGACCAAAACATTGGGAGAAGATAAAATTTGCTTCGATATAGGTCAGATTGCTAAGACGGGCCAATATGTAGAAAGATTGATAGGTAAGCCTGCATTAGCCTAGCAATTGATAAGACCAAATCCCCCTTGCAATTCCTAGACATCAGAGACCAGAAGAACTCACACACATAAATCTTTTCAGTTCTGTGGCCTTCACTTTTACAACCTTCAAGGCTCCACAAAGAACTCCTCATAAACAGCTGCCTCTGGTTTTATGAAGAGAGAGTTCTTTTTATTGTTCATGTGGCTACTGAAGTTAATGGGAAGCCAACAATGGGAAGCCAAGTGTGTGCATTACTTAAAGTGTTCTTTAAGAGATTTTATTATCGCAAACGCCTGAAATTGTTGGCTCGTGTTTGCAGATGCATGGTGTGCCTGGCTACAGGAAATAGTTCCAAGGCATTTTGTTTCTGAGATGTCTGTGCTAGAATAATCTTTTCCTGGCAGCTTGGCATCATTGAGCACATGCATGCTCTTTTCTTCCTCTATCATCTCTTCACTCTGATCCATTGAGCTGCCTCTGAGGAATATTATGGACATGCTTTACTCTTTAAAGCAGTGGTGGGGAATTATGGCCCCTTTGGGGCTGGCTGAAGAATTCTGGGAGTTGAAGTCCACAAGTCATAAAAGGGCCATCGTTCCCCACACCTGTAAGCATAAGGCCAGGGGTGAAATTCACTTACCTTCAGTACGAGTTCACAAATGTGAGCGTGCCTCCTCCATGTATGTGCAGAAACTTCTACACATGCACAGAGGGTCAGAAATGGGATGTGATGACATCTGGGCAGGTGGGTGGAGCCTCCTGCTGCCGGCGCTACCAATTCGCCCGAGCCTGATAGAACTGGCTGAATTTCATCACTTACTTTCCAAAATGTGGTGTACATATCAAGCCAGAGAAATCAACTTCTCTGGACCCAAATAAAAGTGGTGGGTTTGACCTTTAAGGACCTCAAGATTTTAGGATCAGGGTAACTGAAAGATTAACTTTTCCACGTATCTCTTACAGATTTTTGCGTGGCTGTGGTTCCAGATACCCCTCAGTGAGTTATATTGGGAAAATTGGAGGAAAAGTTTCATTGTGAGGAAAGGATGAATTAAAACTGTGAGGAAAATTTGAAACTGAAAATATATTTTCTACTTTAGTCTTCCAAAATTTCACATATTTGAGCCTGAGGTTGCAATGAAGTAGGGATAAAGACAGAGCATATATTGGTATTTGATACCAACACAAGATTCTCTTAGATGATTAATACATTAGTTCTGAAAGGTTGTATGGTTATGATGCAAACAAAAGTGCCTAATGTAACTATTAACCCTTCCTATTTAATTTCATAAATGAGGAATGGTATTGATGGTCATCATCATTATCATCATTCTTGCAGCCTAATATGGCTGTGACATCTGCCCTGCCTTTTATAAGGAAATACTAAGATTCCAGACTAAGTTTGTATGAAGTCAGGAAGTGAATGAGATATAGTTCTCAGCAGAGTGTCAACTCCCTTATGATACGTATTCCTTTTCTTTTCTTTTTTTAATGAACATTATCTAACTTCCCATTGAAGACAATTTAAATATTTCCGTTGACTTTTAACAAGAATTAGATCAGGCCCTAAATGTCAACATTCATCAATTAATATTTATTTAGTTGGATGTATGTCATGAAACAGCAGGAAGTATAGTCTGGCTAATGGCAAACATTACCATGACAATAATAAATCTTTCAGACTTAGTAATTTTTCAACATTTTTTTTAAAAAAACCTTCTATGTTATTAGTAATTTCAGATATAATAAAATCACTGTAAATAGTTTTAGCCTTTTGGAAAGCTTACAAATTATGTGGTTTAGCTTCTTGCCATGAATTTTTTATCTAGTCATACATATATAAATAAAATCCTGACATTTTCATTCTTGTGCATTAAGACATCAAAATTAAAAGACTCCTAAATCCTAAAATATATATTATGAATAACTTTTTTTTAAAACAAATCTAGTATGCCTGCCACAACCAACTGAGAGTTGATTAAACTATTACTGCAATGATTCCACATCTATGACAAATGCTAGATCAGCCTTTAATGAGTAGAATGGTTTTGATGTACTGGGAATACTGTTTCCAGAAAATTCTTGGATGCAGTCTCAACACATTTGATTGGTTACAGATAGGAAAAATATTTACTATATATTCTAAGGTGGTTTTTTTTCCGTCCTACATTATGATGTTCATGATGTTATCCATTTAGTTGTGTTCAGCTCTTGGATATTCTTTGGGCCAGGTTGGTCCACATCTTCCAATCTTGACACTACTATTTTACATTACACATTTGCTTAAGTTGCCCATCTACCTTCTTGCTATGGGCTAAGAAGAGAAACTGTGTTGAATTGTCAGAATAGCTTTGTGTAAAGATTAAAAGGGACTTTCCTGACCAGCAATGGAAAGGCTCATTAATATTATAATATAATATAATATAATATAATATAATATAATATAATATAATATAATATAATATAATATAATATAATAATATAATATAATATAATATAATATAATATAATATAATATAATATAATATAATATAATATAATATAATATAATATAATATAATATAATATAATATAATTAATATAACATAACATAACAATATTATGTTATATTATAATATAATAATATAATATAATAATATAAATATAATATAATATAATATAATATAATATAATATAATATAATAATATAATATAATATAATATAATATAATAAAATATAATATAATATAATATAATATAATATAATATAATATAATATAATATAATATAATATAATAAAATATAATATAATATAATAAAATAAAATAAAATAAAATATAATATAAGTTCAACACCAGCACGTACAAGGGAACATTTTTTTCTTATTGAATTCTCTTCCTATCTTTCAATGGGAGCTAAACACAACATGGGGAAAAGGGGTTCCACAGCTAACCTGGCCACATGTAAGCCTTTAAGCTCATAATCAACCAACATCTTGAATTGGACCTGGAAGCAGACTAGCACCCAGCGTAGTTCATGCAGCAGTGGTGTTACATGTGCCATCTTTGGGATACCCAAAATTTCTCATTTAGCCATGTTCTGTACTACCTGAAGCTTCTGAATATACTTCAAGAGTAGCCCCATGTAGACCACATTGCAAACTTTACAAAGGTAAGGTATCTTTCCCATGTCATCACAGGCTACAAAAGTTGGTTTTGTGGACAGAAAACCTCAAGTTCAAAAAATGAAGCAGTAACATCTAAAATAATATTTTTTATTTTGATAAGAAGTCTTAGGATTAGTGTTGTTTTATCATTCTGATTGTGGGTGAAAGGGCAGGAAGCAGAGGGACAGGATGGGCTTCGAAAGCTAACCAAGTCCTGTCGGCACTTGGGGGAGGCAAGGTTTGGGTAAAAAAAAAAATCCATGGAATGGGGAAATGGGCAGGTTCGTGTCTGTATCCTGCGGATCTCCACTTTCCCCTGAGCGTGACACCTCTGACACATTCAAAGCTACTCCAGCTATTTTCCAGCCAGGAAGTTTAAATCATGAGCCAGCATTTCAAGGGAAATAGAAGAGAAGAATGGTTTTACCTGTATGCATGTAACCCTTGAGTGAAAACAGTGCTAAATTAAAAAGAAAATATAATGTAATCTATTTTTGATCTATCACCCAAAGAAGAAGGAGCCGGTAATGCTCTCACGTGGTGGGAAAGCTACTCTCTTAAAATGACATTTTTAAAAGCCCTCCACTCAAGTTTAGGGCAATTATGCATTGCGGACATATTTGCATAATATAAAGAAAGAACTGAAAACTTTATGACTCTTAACAAAATTGTGTTACATTTGCTGGATACCTTTATGAACTTGGTAAAATTCTCTCTCATCTAAATGACAGGTGTATGTCAGTGATGATTTCTAGTTCAGTTGATAGACAGTTTAAACTGCAGCTTCAGTAAGGGACCCCACACATTGTTTGCCCCAACACATGTTCCTTGGATTGTTTCCAACTGTGGCTAATCAAAGTTAGCTGGGTGGATGGGTCCATGGAATGTTTCTTTGAGAAGAGGATGATGTTCATTGACTTTGAAAGAAACACTAGTGAACTTCTTTAGATGCTAGTCTGTGATTTGACAACTGTGTGTTTAACATTCCCTTTTGGAGAGTAAGATACATAATAATCTATCAGCTATAAACTTGGCTGAATCAATGGACTGACTTTCAATTAGCTCTAAGCTAAATTTAGGTTTGGAACCAAAATTGCTTTAATAAATGTGATAATTTCTCTTAGATCTCCTAGTACATTTTAATATCATCAACTATCATTAGCCACCTGAACCAACTTTGACAGATAAGAGTTGAAGGTATAGTTATAATGGTTGTTTTTTTTTTCTCCTTCAAGTCTATTTCTAAAAGAAAAACCCAAGCCTTGGTGAGAGGAACATCCTATATTCCTGTAAAGCTTTAATTGAAAGATGCCTTTGAGTTCCATCTCATTTCATTGGCTGAACAATATTGATATGAAGCCAGCAGGTGAGATCATCTGAAGAATGGAGTTATGTGCCATCAATATGTAGATGATCTCTATTCTATTATATCTGAATCCGTAATGAATGGCAGAAATTGAACTACTGTCTAGGGTCAATAATGGAATGAATGAAATCCAATAAACCGAGATTGAATATTAATAAGATGCAGGCTACATTACTAATGAGTAGTTCCCAAGTCTAGAAAATGAAGAAAATGCCACTTTCTGAAAAGAATTGGTTTCACTTGAAGCAGGTGATAAATAGTACAGAGGTTAATCTTGGATTCAACCTATCACAAAAATTCTAGACAATCTTAAAGCTGAGTGGATGCTTTCCTTTCTGGACAATTGAACAGTCTAATTCTTTTTTGTATCAGAAAGAATCCCTTGGCCATAATTCAATAATTTCATATTCGAATTACTGTGATGATAATGATGACGTAACTACTGTAACTACTCTACATGAGGCTCAATTGTAGATGACTTGGAAATTCTCTTGGGGAAAAAAGGAATGTAGCCAACTTCACCTTGAGTGACATGTGAAGCCAGAATCACTGCCAGATTTCAGGATGGACTTTATCATGTCTTAAATTATTTAGGACTGAAATAACTTTTAAAAATCCTAGTCTGGTCAAGTACTAGTCATGGCTCTGACATTTCTGGAGAGAAACCATTTTGTAGAATCACCACTGTCTTATACTTAAGTAACTAAAAAGCAGGAAGCTTCTCATTTGTAGAATTCTAAAACTGGAAAACTCTCTGGTTTTGAGGATGTATTAAATGAGCTGATGTAGTTCCCATCTTCAAAAAAGGAAAAAAAACAGATCCAGGAAACTACAGACCTATCAGCCTGACCTCAATACCGGGGAAGATTCTGGAAAAGATAATCAAGCAACGAATCAGTGAACACCTAGAAGCAAACAAAGTAATAACCAAAAGCCAACATGGGTTTGTCAAAAACAGATCATGCCAGACTAATCTTATCGCATTCTTTGACAAAATGACAAAATTAGTAGACCAGAGGAATGCTGTCGATATAATTTACTTGGACTTCAGTAAAGCATTTGATAAAGTAGACCATAACCCACTACTAGATAAGATAGAAAAATGTGGGTTAGACAGCACCACCACCAGATGGATTTGTAACTGGCTGACCAACTGCACTCAACGTGTAGTCCTCAACGGAACTACATCCACATGGAGGGAAGTATGCAGTGGAGTACCCCAAGGCTCTGTTTTAGGCCCAGTACTCTTCAACATCTTCATCAATGACTTGGACGAGGGGATAGATGGGGAACTCATCAAATTTGCAGATGACACCAAGCTGGCAGGAATAGCCAACACTCCAGAAGATAGGCTCAAGTTACAGAAAGATCTTGACAGACTTGAACATTGGGCGCTATCTAACAAAATGAAATTCAACAGTGAAAAAAGTAAGGTTCTACATTTAGGCAAAAAAAACAAAATGCACCGGTACCGTATATGTGGTACCTTGCTCAATAGTAGTACCTGTGAGAGGGATCTTGGAGTCCTAGTGGATAACCATTTAGATATGAGCCAGCAGTGTGCAGCAGCTGTTAAAAAAGCCAACACAGTTCTGGGCTGCATAAACAGAGGGATAGAATCAAGATCACGTGAAGTGTTAGTGCCACTTTATAATGCCTTGGTAAGGCCACACTTGGAATATTGCATCCAGTTTTGGTCGCCACGATGTAAAAAAGATGTTGAGACTCTAGAAAGAGTGCAGAGAAGAGCAACAAAGATGATTAGGGGACTGGAGGCTAAAACATATGAAGAACGGTTGCAGGAACTGGGTATGTCTGGTTTAATGAAAAGAAGGATTAGGGGACACATGATAGCTGTGTTCCAATATCTCAGGGGTTGCCACAAAAAAGAGGGAGTCGGGCTGTTCTCCAAAGCACCTGAGGGTAGAACAAGAACCAATGGGTGGAAACTAATCAAAGAAAGAAACAACTTAGAACTAAGGAGAAATTTCCTGACAGTTAGAACAATTAATAAGTGGAACGACTTGCCTGCAGAAGTTGTGAATGCTCCAACACTGGAAATTTTTAAGAAAATGTTGGATAACCATCTGACTGAGATGGTGTAGGGTTTCCTGCCTGGGCAGGGGGTTGGACTAGAAGGCCTCCAAGGTCTCTTCCAACTCTGTTGTTATGTTATGTTATGTTAAATATCTTTAGAAGTTTGATCAATTGCAAAAGAAGAATCTCTTTATCCAGGCTTTTGAATTCCATTGAAATGCTTTAAGGAGATCTCTGCATCTTCTGTTTTGTTGACTGGATAATGAAGTTGTATTTTGCCAGGGGCTGGATCTAATGGATATTTTTAAGAGATTTATATATATTTAATTAATCAATCAATCAAATGGCATGCAATTATACATGATTTATTGATAATTGTGTTCACTATAGTTATCTTGTTTGAAATAGCTACCAAGACGCGGATGGGATTCAATTTCTGTGTGATTACTTATAACCAGTATATAGAAAGATAAATCTGAACAGGAATTATAATCTAGAATTCTATACTGCAGGATAATTACTTAGTTTTCTTGCATCTACATGTTTCCTCCATGTGACAAATATCCTTCCAAGCTGATTCTCTTGAGATTCTCGCAGAGACACCAGCCTGAAACTTGATATGCTAATTCCTCTCTAGGAAGAAAAGGAAAATAAAGTTGCTTTTCTCCAAATCTGTCCCTATTAGGTAGGAATTCTGGGAGTTAAAATTCAGTACTTCTGGCATTGAGTTAAAAAAGACTACTTTATATTTTGTCTCTTCTGGATATTAAAAGATTTCTACTTCTAATTGGGCAAAAGGAGAGGACTCAGAGATCTGGCTTATTCCTAATTCGTGTCTATGTCTGTACTCAGATTCCTTCAAACAATGATTCCAGCCATACATAGAAGATTTGTCCACAGCTCAGATTCATTTTCAGTCCTTGGCATTTTCAACTTTAAAAAAAAAAAAAGGACATCTAGTAGCAAAGCTGAAAAAGAACCTGGAGATTCTTTTGCTGTTTTTAGAAATATTGACTTAGGATAAGCAGCTTCTTTGTATCACTGCCTTCTATAAACATTCATGCTTTTGCATAAAGCCAGGGAGATGATTTCATTTTGATTAAAGATTACTCTCAGTCAGATGATGCTCTACTGGATGCCAGATAACAATCCAATCTGAGATGTGGATTTCAAAGCAACATGACAACACCCATCCATCAGCAGCATTCAAACTCCCTCTCTCAAAATTAGGAGACTGCCATGAAAACATGTTACATCCAAGGTCCATGTTTTCATTCCTAAAAAAAGACCTGATGGGACAAGGGGGCTGGTGCAGATTATCTTAAACTAACTGGTCGCTCCTATATTTACATCCTTGTGGTTCTTAATTTGAGATGCCTTCTATTCCCCCAACGGCTGTTTCAAGGGAGAGAATGTGTGACCTTTCGGATTGTTTATACCAATCAACAACAACAAAAAGCCCCACACTGCCAGATTCCAAGAAACACAAAGCTGTCCTGGCTGGGGATAAATGTGTGTTGGGGGGGAAGCTGGCGGGGGGGGGGGAGGGAATGTTTTTGCTAAAAGAGAATTGGCCGACCATCATGGGTTCAGAGACAGGATGAGCCATAAGGTGGATAAAACTGCAGATAAGATAGAAAGTACCTTTCTTCCCATGTTACCACATAACATTTTAAAAGGGAGAAGTGCTCAGAGCACAGCTGAGTCACGCCCAATCTTGATTTTCCTCCTTTTCCTATTTGTGCTGCTCCATTAGTTGTTGCTAGCACAGGAAGTCTTCAAATCTCCATGGATTTGGAGAGTGTCAGAGAATATTTGCACCCCAGCAGGTGTATCATGACAAATATTACGGTTTGCCTGCTTCTTTGAATCTTACAACACTACAGGTGGTCCTCGAGTTATGACCACAATTGAGCCCAAAATTTCTGTTGCTAAGCCAAACAGTTATTAAGTGAATTTTGTCCCATTTTATGACCTTTCCTGCTACAGTTATTAAGTGAATCATTGCATTTGTTAAGTTAGTAATGTGGTTGTTGTGGATCTGGATTCCCCATTGACTTTGCTTGTCAGAAGGTCGCGAAAGCTGATGACATGATCCCAGGACACTGCATGCTTGCCAAGCATCTGAATTTTGGTCATGTACCCATGGGAATGCTACAAGGCTGTAAGTGTGAAAAACGGTCACAAGTCACTTTTTAATGCTGTTGTAACTTTGAATGGTCACTAAATGAAATGTTGTAAGTCGAGGACTCCCTGTATTACAGCAAAGAAGTGCTGGGTGCAAAGATTCCCTGTAAGTACGTACCCACAGATCCAGATGAAATATTTCAGAGTTCTATATGTACGATTGTTCTATGTTGGCTGTTTTAGTCTGGAATGAAAAACAGCGTTGAAAATTCTTTTAACAAAAACAATACTGGCTACCTCCTTAGCACCAGTTAGCACCAAGTAGCTACTGGGACTTCCTTTACTTCATGGATGAGACCCCAAAGAACTATCCTCCTAATCTCCTGTCTGACCCAGATGATATCTTGGCTTATGTAAAGCCCAACTGTACTTCTAAGGTAGCCCCAGTCTATGGGACATTCATGTAAAAAGAGATTACTATGTCCACAGATATGCTAAGATCATTTTATTGAATATTTATTTTTTTACAATTATACTGTTTTTTTTAATTTGAATTTATATCCCGCCCTTCTCCGAAGACTCAGGGCGGCTTACACTGTGCTAAGCAATAGTCTTCATCCATTTGTATATTATATACAAAGTCAACTTTTATTGCCCCCAACAATCTGGGTCCTCACTTTACCTACCTTATAAAGGATGGAAGGCTGAGTCAACCTTGGGCCTGGTGGGACTTGAACTTGCAGTAATTGCAAGCAGCTGTGTTAATAACAGACAGACTTAGTCTGCTAAGCTACCAGAGGCCCCTACTGTGATTCTGAGCCATCATATACATTTTATATTTTAGTCAGCAGACTGTCTTCATCACTCATTATTTATTTGTTACATATTGAAGTTATGATTAATTTGAATATAAAGGACTTTTAGGTTTTCTTTTTTTTTTTGGCATTCTGCATTCTCTTCCATTTCTTTTTATTATTATTATTATTTTTAGTAACCTATCATTAAATGTATCATTAATAGTTAAATTTTTACCCTATGACTATCATTAAATGTTGTAAGTGTTGTACCTTGATGAATGTAACTTTTCTTTTATGTACACTGAGAGCGTATGCACCAAGACTAATTCCTTGTGTGTTCAACCACACATGGCCAATAAAAAATTAAATTAAATTCTATTCTATTCTATTCTATTCTATTCTATTCTATTCTATTCTATTCTATTCTATTCTATTTGTGGGCAAAGTGTGAACAAATCTGCTTATCTGATCTACATCTGATACTTCTGAAATTATGGTACTCGTTAGAGAACAGGAGTACATGGTTTGATATTCCTTTCTTCCTTATTTGTGTGAGTAGAGGAGACAAATGATTCTGAAGCTGTCCTTCAATGCCACTAACTTGCTCAGTTTTCATAATACTGTGGTTTTCAGCAATCACGAAGGTGGCTGAAGAGTGAAAAAAGAATAACCACTGCTAAATGCAGGGAAAAATGATAAGAATTTGTGAAGCTTATACCAACATTTATTCAATAACCTTCAAGAATCCTTTTCCATTGCCAGATTTAGCCACAAAGGGAGGCCCTCTGCTGTTTGGCTATCCCACATACTTTGCTTGGTTAAAAGAGGCTTAAAGAGGGGAAACAAATTATATTCTAGGCACTAAGAGGGAATATATATTGTAAAATACAAACTGAATATATGTCTGAGTAAGTCTGTAGTGACAGATTGCAGCATGCAGTGTTATGGCTGTGTCTTCTTGCTCATAAATTGGCAGCAGTGGCAGGAAAGGTTTGTTAAGAGTTACACAAGTACACAGTTACACAGTTACACATGTTCATGAGCCTTGTGCAAACTTTTTGCATGCCCCTCCCCGTAGTTGTTTCATGAAGTAATATAGTCCCATTGTTTCTAAAAGTTAACAAGCTATGGGTATGTTAGGTTGGTTCTCCTTGCTCACAGTCTCCTCACTCTTCAGTCCTTCCAGCTGCTGAAAACAGTCCTGGACAATTGTTATTACAGGTTGTGAAGAAGTATGAAGCACAGTGAGGGACCAAAATATATTTCCTCCAGATCTCATTGCTCATTTGTGTATGCATGTATGTATGTTTGTGTGCATGGGTGTTTATGAGATATCTATCTATCTATCTATCTATCTATCTATCTATCTATCTATCTATCTATCTATCTATCTATCTATCTATCATCTATCTATCTATCATCTATCTATCTATCTATCTATCTATCTATCTATCTATCTATCTATCTATCTATCTATCTATCTATCTATCATCTATCTAGCAAGGGCATGCACACACAAATGCACACACAATTTGTATTCATCTTCCTCACCCTATTCCAATATTTGGAAGAAAAGTCAAGTCTTGAGTGCTTTTTGAAGACCTCAAAGGGAAGAGCCCCCATCACAACACAAACATTTTGGGTCAATTGCAGCTTCCTGAAATCTTCAAGGGCAATCTCCTGTAGAGCACATTGCAGAATCCAAACAGAAGGTGGTCAGGGCATGAGCTTTCCTGGTCCAGGAAAAGATGAAGTTGTGTACCAGACAAATTTGTGCAGAGGATCCCCTAGCTACAACTGCCACCTCTCCTTGAGCAGGAACTGTGAATCTGGGAGAGCCCCCAAACTATACACAAACTCAGTCTAAGGCCGTGATGGCGAACCTATGGTACGCATGCCGGAAGTGGCACACAGAGCCATCTCTCCAGGCACGCGAGCCATCGCCCGTTGGTCTTCCAGGTTACTCAGATATAATACAATGGTTTAATGTTATTTTAATACACATTTTAAAAGAAGCTTTAAAAATGTAAAACATAATTTAAAAGAATACAAGAACAATAAACAATAGTGCTCCTTGTAAATGACTGCTGGGCTGTAGTAGACTTACTATTTAGAATGTCACAGTCATCAAAACTATGTTCATTTAAAAAAAGTATATAATGGTCAATGTCACAGAGGGAACACAGTGAGATATATACACACCCGCACCCATACACACAAAATAATCTCTGATATTTGGTGAGTCAGTTGTAATTCCTCTTGTATCTTACACCGGAAGAACAGTGATTTATTACCATTAGGTGATGGCTGACTGGAAACATATGTAGACTTTTATATTTAAAGTTTAAAATCCTTGCTCTGTTTACATTAAAGCAGGCTACAAGAACCTTAACTTGTAATAAGCCTTAAAAATGTTTTCTGCCTTTAAAATTACCCACATTCACATACTCCAAAAATGCATTTGTATTTGACCTTTAATGGTCATCTCCCTAATTGATTTTTTTAAAAAGACTATTATAAATCAATTGCCTTATTTATGGGGGGAGGGTGAATTACATTTTACCGTAGGTTGAGTAACATTTGGTTATTAAAAACATTTATGTGACTCTTTATCCCCAGGATTAAATAGGGCACAATTTCACCATAGAAATGTCCCTCTTGGAGCAAGAGAATTTAATTGAAAGGGTGACATGATCTTGGAACCATAACTGGAACAAGTGATATACTGTATTTATTAAATTCACAACTCCACAGATGGACCAACTATTTGAGTCAAAAGAACTCCAAGAGAAATGAATTCCCTACATGGCTTTCAAAAATAGGTATTGTGCTAACAGCCAGAGTTATGTACATATTTAGTGCAAAATAATATTGTTATTGCTGTTTATAGTATCCATCTCCATACAAATCTGTTGTTCTGACCTAGGCACCCTTAAAAAGCAGGAAGCAGAGTCTTGGTCCCTGCAAAACCTCTTTTATTTACATGACTGTGAATTACCGGTATTTTCATTCACAGTCAGCAAGGCCTGTCCAAACAGTTTTTCAGAGGAATATTTATCAACACACCTTATCTCACTTGGCAAGCTGCCATGTAACTTGTTTCCAAATGCAGTACAAGGCAAAACTTGGCACAGAGTCGCTCAGAGTCACAGAACAAATGAATTGTTTCCTGCAAAAGCCCACTCCCTGTTCACTCCTCTTTTGTTTCCTATGGGAGGGGCCAATCACCTCCAAGATGCGGCTTTACTCCAAAGTCGACCCTGCTTTCTGAATTGTTCTTGTCTTCTGAGCTGTGCTCTGCGCATGCGCACACTGGGAACAGGCTCCAGCTGTTCCTCTGCCTCACTGCTGTCTAGCTCCCACTCTGCCTCCGACACAGAGCCCTCGTCCGAACTTTCCCCAGACCCCAGGACTGGCCCAAGTTCCTCTCCAACCTCCTCACTGTCTGACTCTGTTGCCATCTCCACTGGCCGCTGGCGGGCCACAACATCTATACTTATTATTAGCTTCATGTTTCTCCTATCAGTAATATAAGTGCAGAGAGGTTAAGTGAATAACTAATGTCACACAGATGCCATAGCTTACTGTAGGATGAATTCATTTTTTTTTCATAACCTTTCAGGTTATCACATAAGCTCCATGATTAATGTATCTTTCAAGTCAATCTCTTCATATCCTAACACATCAGACTTGTGCGCCCCTTTAGACCACCCTGATGTAGACTAGGTATAGTGTTTTCTGCTTTTCCCAGTTTGCCTAATTTTTATTTTTCTCTTTCTCTCAGAAAAAAAAGGCCCAGTTAGGAAAAGGAACAAATCAGTACCTTGTGTCCCAAATGGCAAGCATTGCCCTTCTCTGCAAAGTCAACTTCTTATTATCAGAGTCAATAATATTATCCCGAGTATCAGGTATCTTTCCTATAAGTGGAATTGGGGTCTCAGAAGCCAAACAAGCAAATGATCAAGGAAGTAGATAACAGTAGCAGTTATGGAATACTATTTATTGTCAATTGTAGGATTTCCAACTTTGTATAATCTGCTTTATTTCACTTGTTATTTTAATCCCTATTGTTTCATCTTTAGCTGCTCTGAACCAAGAAGTCTTTGACTTTAACTCCCTATTAGCCATCAATATTCACGAACATTCCATGTAGGAGAATATTTATGGGGACATACCATTCTATCCAGCAAACTATACAGTGTTTTTCAACATTCTGCTCAATACCTCTTCTATATTTTGTGTTGGAATTCATACTGGTAGAGATATTTATTTTGATTATCATATTGTAACTGCTTGTCTTCCTACTGCCGTCTCAGACAACTGTGGCCTTCGGTTTTTCCTTTTATTTTTCAAGAGCTCATTCTCCCTTGCCTGGGAAATAATCACACTCCTGCTACATTTTCTCCAGATTGAGGCTCACATAAAATATCTTCATTTCTCGCTTCTCCTTTGGAGGCCTCTCCTCCTCAGTCACACATACCATCTTAAGGCAGCAGTGATGGAGTTGGCATTCCTGCCTAATTCTGCTAGGTCCAAGTCCTGCTTTTTTCAGCTGCTCACTCCTTCAACATTCTTCCAATATACTCCCCCTTCTCTCACTATAGAAACTCCAGTCCTAGGCCCCTTTCAAGTTCCTTATCTGAAACTGACACATCATTTGCCATCATTCTCACTGACAGTATTTTTCTCCTTAAGAACTTCAACATGTATGATGATAACCCCATTGACCCAATGGCCTTCTGCCTTCTCTCCCCAACTTCCTCCTTTGGGCTCTAAATCTGGTCTGCAAATGTGGACTAACTCCCCCATTTGCTACTATGGTCACTCTTTTGATCTCACATTCTCTAGAAACTGGTATGTGTAAGGTGTTTAAAAAAAACAAAAAACAACTATGGAATTCTTCTGCACCAAGCTTTGCACATTCTCCACCTGCAAGGATATCTCTCTTGCTTTTTCCATGAACATCAGCTTCTCAACACTGTGGCTTTCTCAAGACCACTGTTGTCTGATTTTTCCTACTTTTACGTGTATTTAATCTCCAGATATTCCCTGTTTGTCAACTCTTAATTTGCTTACCTCACAGTAAACCATTCATTTCTCCAATGTTCAGCTTGAATTCACTTACTCCAGTTATTTTTTCCTTTGCTGATGTTTTCAGGCTATCACGTACATCTAAAAGAAATCAAAAGATCTGACTGATGCACCTGATTTATAGATTATGTTCTTCTTTGCTAGATAAGTAGTAGAAGATTTCCATCAAACTATTCAGTATAATTTTATAGCACACACACTCCAGAGTCCTTCTGTGAAGGACGTGGCTGGTTTCAAAATGTAATAAATAAAAAAATAAAACAAACCCCTGTAGCTTTTCCCTAACGAACTGACTTTCACTCTCCTTATTATTTATTATTAAGCTCTTTTCTCTTCAGTACAGAAGAAACTTGTTCCTAGAAAGTTACAAGGACATTGTCATGTAATCATTAGGAACTGAATTTGATTTAAGGAAGACTTTACCTTTTCTTGAATTGTAATTGTGATTTAAAAAAACCTAACTCAATCTGAGAAATTGTACCAATACCATCATGCTTCCTAGGAATATTTCCTGCCAAAAATGTTTAAGGTCTGACGAGGAAGATAACCAAGATAGCATTTATTTATTTTTTTACTTTATTACAAAAGAAAAAGTAGTTATATCAACTTTTAGGACCTATGTAGTTGAATAACATAGAATAGGGGAAATCTTCCTATCCAGAATGGATAATTTAGGACTGGAAACAAACTTCTTCCAAGAGATGAATACTACAGATAATAGTAGCATTACTCAAAGTAGTAAACAAAGCGTTAAAAAGCTTCACCTTAACTGCACAAATCCTTTCTGTCGTGATTAACATCAGAAAAGGATTCACAGCAAGAGTCTCTGCTGATTCACCTCCAGTTAACAAAAGAGATGCCTGATCATTGTTAATTCAATTATTTGCATTAATTCATTCATCACTTTAACTTTATGCTTCTCTACCATACCACTTCTGGAAGCCTGCTGCTCAGCACAGAAGCAAAGAATGGTCACTCAGAGTGAAGGGCTTCCAAAATGCTTTGTTCAACATTGACAGAACACTTCCCTTTCATCACTTCTGCTCTTGTTAAGAAACTGCCAAAGACAGGTGCAAGTGGTCTAATTCCTTAGCACTGTACGATGAGTCCCTATCAGGGGTGAAATCCAGCAGGTTCTGGAGAACCTGTAGCAGAAATTGACTAGTTCTGAGAACCGGCAAATACCACTTCTGGCTGGCCCCAGAGTAGGGAGGGAATGGAGATTTTGCAATATCCTTCCCCCAAGAGAAGGGATGGAATGGGTATTTTGCTGTATCCTTCCCCCAAGAGTGGGGAGGGAATGGGTATTTTGCAGTATCCTTCCCCTGGAGTGGGGTGGGAATGGAGATTTTGCAGTATCCTTCCCCTGCCATGCCTACCAAGCCATGCCCACCAAACCAAACCACACCACACCTACCAAGCCTCGCCCACAGAACCGGTAGTAAAAAAAAAAATGGATTTCACCACTGCTCCCTATCATATAGCAATATGGAGTAAGATGTTCAAAGAAGTTTACTTAATCAACAAGCTAATCTGGCACCTTGATTTCTGTGTTGCTTCCACTGCATCCATCCAGGGAATTCGTTATGCAGAAAAATAGGGAAGGGAAGGGCCCTGGAATACTGAAGGCAATGTTCAGGAAAATCCACCTATCCTTTATGAGCTTCAGACATAGCAGTTTTCTGCATGTATTAGGACTTACTCCTAATACACTTCACTCTTCACTCTTCCCACTGTCTCACACATGTACCTTTACACTGTCCCGAGGCAATCCCACTCAGTTTGCCAAAAACATTTGCATTGACTCTGAGGATGCACAACCCCTTCCAAGGCATCAAAAAGGGGGGGAAAAGTCACAACCCTCTGGGACCAAGGGTTGAGCATATGTGCAGCATTTGCAGTGCCAGGAAATGTTGGCAGCAGACAACAGTATTCAGACACAAGGCTGTCACTTATTAAGTTGAAGTGATGGAAACTGGCTTGTTGTTTGCTTCCCTTCAACCAGGGGCCCAAAGAAGGGGAGAGAAAAGGTGTACAGATTGTTTTTACCCAACGCCGGCCTACTAGACAACCAGATAAAAACTCCTGCTTTGTATAGCATGGAACATTGGCAGATGAAAAAAAGACTTTGGAGTTATTCCAAGGTTAACCCTATAGGAAAGACGAAGCCTTCTGGGTTCCTCTAGGCAACAAAATGTTCTCAGAGACACACAGCATTTGAAAAAAAAACCCTTTGAAAAGGAAGTTTATCACCATAATACTGGATTTTCATTAAAAGTCTCCCCCTCCCACCATTGTTAATAAGGTTTATTCTAACACCTGTGCATCCCCATAGGATAACTTGTCTTTTCCACGGCATCAAAGTCAAAAGGTGTTGTTTTTGGGTTTTTTTGAAGAAGAAGTCCTTATTTGATAAGAAATCAAATTGTCCCATGGGGCTGGTTTTGAACACTTTTTGAAGGTAACATGAATAGCTTATTGCAGGAACCCTCAGGAGGAGCTTATATTCTATGGGCTGTTGAAGGAAGCAGAGGCCAAATTTGACATGGGCTCAGATGTTCATCCTTCCTCTGCTTCTATAATGTCCTGTTTTACAGGTGGCTTTCCTCCGCATTATAACTCTGCTGCTAGGGTAAATTTCTTGGTTTTCCCCACATTTGTCTGAAGAAAAAATGAAATCTGCCTATGTAGTTCTACCTAAAATCAGTTATGTACGCTGAGAGCATATGCACCAAGAAAAATTCCTTGTGTGTCCAATCACACTTGGCCAATAAAAAATTCTATTCTATTCTATTCTATTCTATTCTGTTCTGTTCTGTTCTGTTCTATTCTATTCTATTCTATTCTATTCTATTCTATTCTATTCTATTCTATTCTATTCTATTCTACAAATGTGCTGTCAATGAAAAGATGATGTGGTTGGACTGTGAATGTAAGGTTCAGTTTAGGACCTTTGGTTCTTGTTTTGCTTGAAATGATCCAAGCCTGCTGAGATAAATTTTCCTCCAAGGAAGCTGCTGCAATGTCTTATAGCTTAGCCCTTATCTTTCTTAAATCTTAGTGGACAATAACTTAAACATGAGCCAGCAGTCTTCTGCAGCTGCCAAAAAAAGTCAACACAGTCCTAGGTTGCATTAATAGAGAGACAGAATCAAGATCATATGAAGCGTTAATATCAATTTGTAAGGCCTTGGTAACATTTGGAATGCTGCATCCAGTTTTGGTTGCCACAATATCAAAATGATTTTGAAACTCTAGAAAGAGTGCAGAGAAGAGCAACAAAAATGATTAATGTACTGGAGGCTGAAATATATGAATGGTTTCAGGAATTGGGTATGTCTAGTTTCATGGAAAGAAGGACTAGGGGTGGCATGATAGCAGTATTCCAATATCTAAGGGTTTGGCAGAAAAAAGGGAGGACCAACCTATTCTCCAAAGCACTCAAAGGACAAGAAACAATGGATGGAAACTAATGATGGAGACAACCAACCTAGAACTAAATGGAAATTTCCTGACAATTAGAATAATTAATAATTAATTTTAATAATTAAAAAACTGGACGTTTTTAAGGAGAGATTGGACAACCATTTTTCTGAAATGGTAAAGGATATCCTGCCTGAGCAGGGGGTTGGACTAGAACAGGGGTCTGCAACCTTGGTCCCTTTAAGACTTGGACTTCAACTCCAGAGTCTCAGCCAGCAAAGCATCTTTGGGAGTTGAAGTCCACAAATCTTAAAGGGACCAAGGTTGGAGACCCCTGGACTAGAAAACTTCCAAGGTCCTTCCACCTTTGTTATTCTGTTTTTCTTTCTTAACAACACTTATCCTTACAATTTATATTGACTGTTTCCTAATATGATTTGATTGCTTATTTGTACCCTATGGCTATCATTAAGTGTTGTACCTTATGATTCTTGACGAACGTATCTTTTCTTTTATGTGCTCCGAGTATATGCACCAAGAAAATTCCTTGTGTGTCCAATCACACTTGGCCAATAAAAATTCTATTCTATTCTATTCTAAATTGTATTTTATCACACTTTTACATGTCTCTTATTTACAGCTCAGTAAGCCCAGAAAAAGTAAGGGGAAAAGTCACAACCCTCTGGGACCAAGGGTTGAGCATATGTGCAGCATTTGCAGTGCCAGGAAATGTTGGCAGCAGACAACAGTATTCAGACACAAGGCTGTCACTTATTAAGTTGAAGTGATGGAAACTGGCTTGTTGTTTGCTTCCCTTCAACCAGGGGCCCAAAGAAGGGGAGAGAAAAGGTGTACAGATTGTTTTTACCCAACGCCGCCTACTAGACAACCAGATAAAAACTCCTGCTTTGTATAGCATGGAACATTGGCAGATGAAAAAAAGACTTTGGAGTTATTCCAAGGTTAACCCTATAGGAAAGACGAAGCCTTCTGGGTTCCTCTAGGCAACAAAATGTTCTCAGAGACACACAGCATTTGAAAAAAAAACCCTTTGAAAAGGAAGTTTATCACCATAATACTGGATTTTCATTAAAAGTCTCCCCCTCCCACCATTGTTAATAAGGTTTATTCTAACACCTGTGCATCCCCATAGGATAACTTGTCTTTTCCACGGCATCAAAGTCAAAAGGTGTTGTTTTTGGGTTTTTTTGAAGAAGAAGTCCTTATTTGATAAGAAATCAAATTGTCCCATGGGGCTGGTTTTGAACACTTTTTGAAGGTAACATGAATAGCTTATTGCAGGAACCCTCAGGAGGAGCTTATATTCTATGGGCTGTTGAAGGAAGCAGAGGCCAAATTTGACATGGGCTCAGATGTTCATCCTTCCTCTGCTTCTATAATGTCCTGTTTTACAGGTGGCTTTCCTCCGCATTATAACTCTGCTGCTAGGGTAAATTTCTTGGTTTTCCCCACATTTGTCTGAAGAAAAAATGAAATCTGCCTATGTAGTTCTACCTAAAATCAGTTATGTACGCTGAGAGCATATGCACCAAGAAAAATTCCTTGTGTGTCCAATCACACTTGGCCAATAAAAAATTCTATTCTATTCTATTCTATTCTATTCTATTCTGTTCTGTTCTGTTCTATTCTATTCTATTCTATTCTATTCTATTCTATTCTATTCTATTCTATTCTATTCTATTCTATTCTACAAATGTGCTGTCAATGAAAAGATGATGTGGTTGGACTGTGAATGTAAGGTTCAGTTTAGGACCTTTGGTTCTTGTTTTGCTTGAAATGATCCAAGCCTGCTGAGATAAATTTTCCTCCAAGGAAGCTGCTGCAATGTCTTATAGCTTAGCCCTTATCTTTCTTAAATCTTAGTGGACAATAACTTAAACATGAGCCAGCAGTCTTCTGCAGCTGCCAAAAAAAGTCAACACAGTCCTAGGTTGCATTAATAGAGAGACAGAATCAAGATCATATGAAGCGTTAATATCAATTTGTAAGGCCTTGGTAACATTTGGAATGCTGCATCCAGTTTTGGTTGCCACAATATCAAAATGATTTTGAAACTCTAGAAAGAGTGCAGAGAAGAGCAACAAAAATGATTAATGTACTGGAGGCTGAAATATATGAATGGTTTCAGGAATTGGGTATGTCTAGTTTCATGGAAAGAAGGACTAGGGGTGGCATGATAGCAGTATTCCAATATCTAAGGGTTTGGCAGAAAAAAGGGAGGACCAACCTATTCTCCAAAGCACTCAAAGGACAAGAAACAATGGATGGAAACTAATGATGGAGACAACCAACCTAGAACTAAATGGAAATTTCCTGACAATTAGAATAATTAATAATTAAAAACTGGACGTTTTAAGGAGAGATTGGACAACCATTTTTCTGAAATGGTAAAGGATATCCTGGCTGAGCAGGGGTTGGACTAGAACAGGCGTCTCCAACCTTGGTCCCTTTGATACTTGTGGACTTCAACTCCCAGAGTCCCTCAGCCAGCAAAGCAACTCTGGGAGTTGAAGTCCACAAATCTTAAAGGACCAAGGTTGGAGACCCTGGACTAGAAAACTTCCAAGGTCCTTCCACCTTTGTTATTCTGTTTTCTTTCTTAACAACACTTATCCTTACAATTTATATTGACTGTTTCCTAATATGATTTGATTGCTTATTTGTACCCTATGGCTATCATTAAGTGTTGTACCTTATGATTCTTGACGAACGTATCTTTTCTTTTATGTGCTCCGAGTATATGCACCAAGACAAACTCCTTGTGTGTCTAAGCACACTTGGCCAATAAAATTGTATTCTGTTCTGTTCTGTTCTATTCTATTCTACAAATGTGCTGTCAATGAAAAGATGATGTGGTTGGACTGTGAATGTAAGGTTCAGTTTAGGACCTTTGGTTCTTGTTTTGCTTGAAATGATCCAAGCCTGCTGAGATAAATTTTCCTCCAAGGAAGCTGCTGCAATGTCTTATAGCTTAGCCCTTATCTTTTCTTAAATCTTAGTGGACAATAACTTAAACATGAGCCAGCAGTCTTCTGCAGCTGCCAAAAAAAGTCAACACAGTCCTAGGTTGCATTAATAGAGAGACAGAATCAAGATCATATGAAGCGTTAATATCAATTTGTAAGGCCTTGGTAACATTTGGAATGCTGCATCCAGTTTTGGTTGCCACAATATCAAAATGATTTTGAAACTCTAGAAAGAGTGCAGAGAAGAGCAACAAAAATGATTAATGTACTGGAGGCTGAAATATATGAATGGTTTCAGGAATTGGGTATGTCTAGTTTCATGGAAAGAAGGACTAGGGGTGGCATGATAGCAGTATTCCAATATCTAAGGGTTTGGCAGAAAAAAGGGAGGACCAACCTATTCTCCAAAGCACTCAAAGGACAAGAAACAATGGATGGAAACTAATGATGGAGACAACCAACCTAGAACTAAATGGAAATTTCCTGACAATTAGAATAATTAATAATTAAAAAACTGGACGTTTTTAAGGAGAGATTGGACAACCATTTTTCTGAAATGGTAAAGGATATCCTGCCTGAGCAGGGGGATGGACTAGAACAGGGTCTGCAACCTTGGTCCCTTTAAGACTTGGACTTCAACTCCCAGAGTCTCAGCCAGCAAAGCAACTCTGGGAGTTGAAGTCCACAAATCTTAAAGGGACCAAGGTTGGAGACCCCTGGACTAGAAAACTTCCAAGGTCCTTCCACCTTTGTTATTCTGTTTTTCTTTCTTAACAACACTTATCCTTACAATTTATATTGACTGTTTCCTAATATGATTTGATTGCTTATTTGTACCCTATGGCTATCATTAAGTGTTGTACCTTATGATTCTTGACGAACGTATCTTTTCTTTTATGTGCTCCGAGAGTATATGCACCAAGACAAACTCCTTGTGTGTCTAAGCACACTTGGCCAATAAAATTGTATTCTGTTCTATTCTATTCTACAAATGTGCTGTCAATGAAAAGATGATGTGGTTGGACTGTGAATGTAAGATTCAGTTTAGGACCTTTGGTTCTTGTTTTGCTTGAAATGATCCAAGCCTGCTGAGATAAATTTTCCTCCAAGGAAGCTGCTGCAATGTCTTATAGCTTAGCCCTTATCTTTTCTTAAATCTTAGTGGACAATAACTTAAACATGAGCCAGCAGTCTTCTGCAGCTGCCAAAAAAAGTCAACACAGTCCTAGGTTGCATTAATAGAGAGACAGAATCAAGATCATATGAAGCGTTAATATCAATTTGTAAGGCCTTGGTAACATTTGGAATGCTGCATCCAGTTTTGGTTGCCACAATATCAAAATGATTTTGAAACTCTAGAAAGAGTGCAGAGAAGAGCAACAAAAATGATTAATGTACTGGAGGCTGAAATATATGAATGGTTTCAGGAATTGGGTTTGTCTAATTTAATGGAAAGAAGGACTAGGGGTGGCCTGATAGCAGTCTTCCAATATCTAAGGGTTTGGCAGAAAAAAGGGAGGACCAACCTATTCTCCAAAGCACTCAAAGGACAAGAAACAATGGATGGAAACTAATGATGGAGACAACCAACCTAGAACTAAATGGAAATTTCCTGACAATTAGAATAATTAATAATTAAAAAACTGGACGTTTTTAAGGAGAGATTGGACAACCATTTTTCTGAAATGGTAAAGGATATCCTGCCTGAGCAGGGGGTTGGACTAGAACAGGGGTCTGCAACCTTGGTCCCTTTAAGACTTGTGGACTTCAACTCCCAGAGTCTCAGCCAGCAAAGCAACTCTGGGAGTTGAAGTCCACAAATCTTAAAGGGACCAAGGTTGGAGACCCCTGGACTAGAAAACTTCCAAGGTCCTTCCACCTTTGTTATTCTGTTTTTCTTTCTTAACAACACTTATCCTTACAATTTATATTGACTGTTTCCTAATATGATTTGATTGCTTATTTGTACCCTATGGCTATCATTAAGTGTTGTACCTTATGATTCTTGACGAACGTATCTTTTCTTTTATGTGCTCCGAGAGTATATGCACCAAGACAAACTCCTTGTGTGTCTAAGCACACTTGGCCAATAAAATTGTATTCTGTTCTATTTTATTCTATTCTAAATTGTATTTTATCACACTTTTACATGTCTCTTATTTACAGCTCAGTAAGCCCAGAAAAAAGTAAGGGGGGAAAAAATCTTGCATTATTTCTTGAAGAACAACCTTAAAAAGAGAGGACTTTAGTAAAAAAGCTTCAGAGCGGATATTCCTAAGCTTTTATGAAACAAATAACATATTTTGACCTACTTGTGGCAGCCAAACATTATTTAGTTACGTTTCTTTCTCAGTGTGGGACTGAAAAGATTAAAGAAATTCCAAAAAGTGGCTGTGACACTCAGGAAATTGTACTATCTAGCTGTTTCCTGGTCAAAAAGCAAAGGCTGTGTACTGGGGGACAAGTTGGGGTTTTACTCAATTTCTTTTGAATCTAACAAGTCCCTGGCATTCATATGCTATCAGAAAAATGACAGTTAGGAAAACCTTCCAAGAAGTTTTCTGGGAAACCATATTTAATTACTCCAGAAGACTCCTCCTTAATAAGTATGACAAATTTCATAGTAACAAATATTTGTGGCAGTTTCTACTCTACAATTCCAGAGCAATGGAAAACCTACTCTTTTTTGCAATGTTTTCCTTACACGTTGAGATATCCCTGATCAGTAGCATTCTTATTGTATTTCTACATCAGTCTATTTACAGCACCAAAAGTCACTTCTAAATTATCTTGAAAGTTTAACAACTGGCATGTTCAACCTCTCATATTTTCTCACTATTGATCCTGGATAAGAATTAGTAACTTAACTTTTTATTTATTTATAATCCAATTTCTATACCATCCTTCTCCCGAAGGACTCAGGGCGGTTTAGCCATATTAAAAATACCAAAATACACATAATATAAATAACAAATTTAAAAACATTTAAAACGAATATATTAATTGGCCAAATTACTAAAACGGTCAAAACCGATATAAAACCCTTTAAAATTTAAAAACTATAATTAAAATACATTTAAAATACATTTAGGCTAGTCCTGCACGATTAAATAATAAAGTTTTAAATTCCCGCTTGAAGGTTCGGAGGTCGAGGAGTTGGCGTAACCCCGGAGGTAACTCTTTCCAAAGAGCTGGTGCTGCCACAGAGAAGGCTCTCCCTCTGGGGGCCGCCAACCGACATTGTTTGGTCGACGGCACCCTGAGCAGGCCCACTCTGTGGGAGCGCAAAGGTCGTTGGGAGGCTATCGGTGGCAGAAGGCAGTCTCGTAGATACCTCGGTCCTAAGCCATGGAGCGCTTTGAAGGTGGTCACTAACACCTTAAATTGCACCCAGAAGGCTACCGGTAGCCAGTGCAGGCCACGCAGGATGGGTGTTATATGGGAGTGCAGGCCACGCAGGATGGGTGTTATATGGGAGCAACGTGGTGCTCCCTCTATTACCCACGCAGCCACATTCTGGACTAACTGGAGCCTCCTGGTGCTCTTCAAGGGGAGCCCCATTTAGAGAGCATTGCAATAGTCCAGGCGAGAGGTACTGTCAGTATTTTGTCTGTGGAGTGGTTGGCTTTCATTATTCATTTCTCTTGCTTTTCTCATTATTTTCTCTTTTAATAGTGAAATAACATATTACCATAAAAGTGAAAAGTGGAGCCAGGAAAAAGTGCAAGAAAACATAATTCAGGTTTCTCCACCCATATAAATTGATCAATTAAGAAGTTAAGAAAGGCTATTGTATGAACAAGTCATAAAATGCTATTTATTTAACCTACACAAGGACAGACTAACTTACATAGTAGCATGAGCACCAGTTTAAGGAATAGTCTTTCCCAAGTTGGTTAGAGTAGCACCTTCCAATATGTTCCTGCTTGTCAAGCATTATTTTGGTTATGTGTATGTGTGTATTTTGTATGTCTGTGTGCATGTATGTGTGTGTGAAAGAGAGAAGGTTAGGATAAAATTTGCAGAAATGTTACATTATATACAGAAAAAACCCAAGATAAATTTCATAGATAATGGGATGAACCTTTAAATGACATTCCTTTATAATTCTTTTAAAACAGTCTATTTCAGCAGAATAGCACAAATCTTGATTTGTACTAAGAAATGAAGGACGCCAAATAGAAATTGATCTAGGAATTTTCAAACAATGCTCCTGATTTTAGTTTAAAAATGTCCACAGTTTAAGAGGTAGCCTTTCTCAAGTTGTGTGGGTTAGAGTAGAAGTTTTCAACATATTCCTGCTTGTCAAGCATTATTTTCATAATGTGTGTTTTGTGATGTGTGTGCATGAGAGAGGGGAAGGTAGGTTAGGATGTTTCCAAATAATGAATATTGTAGCCCAACTGGTTCCCATAGTGAAGGATACCTGTGGCATTTTACAGGAAAGAGGATTGATGGGGTTTTATGTAAACAAAAGAGATGACATCCAGTAATAATGACATTCCTTCCAGAATGCGATAGAGTCAGCTCTAAAGCAGGGGTCTCCAACCTTGGTCCCTTTAAGACTTGTGGACTTCAACTCCCAGAGTTCCTCAGCCAGCTTTGCGAAACTGGCTGAGTTTCGCAAAGCTGAGCTTTGCTGGCTGAGGGGCTCTGGGAGTTGAAGTCCACAAGTCTTAAAGGGACCAAGGTTGGAGACCCCTGCTCTAAAAGATTAAAGGTAGGGAGAAATTCCAAATTATTTCACTCATATTTCATCATATGTTTCCTACAGAATATTTTCATAGAATTTCTGGAAAAAGATAAGAAACAGTTATGGGGAAATAGTGAGGTGACCAAATAGTGAAACAAAAGTGTATGAAGATTCAGTCATCCTGGTCATGGTTGTCTCAAAAGTGCTTTTTCACAAGGCAAATGGACTTTCTTTGCTTTTTCCTTGAAGACGTTCCACTTCTCATCCAAAAACCTTCATAGATTCTGGCCGGATGGTGGGGAGGATGGAAGCAGGGATGGGATTCTACCAGTTCGGACTGGTTCAGGTGAACCAGCAGCTCTGACGATCAGGTCGGCCCACCGACCAGCACCTGCGCTTTAGTTACCTTTAATTTCTCAGCTGATTGGCATGGCACACCTCAGCTGTGTTACTCCCAAGTGATAACAGAGAAGGTTAGTATTTGTAAAACTGTGCATGCATGCGCAGCGTTCATTAGGCAGGTGCGATCACCGAATGGGTTGTTAAACCGGCAGCATCCCACCACTTGATGGAAGGATTAGTTCTGACAGGATGGGAGGTGGGAGGGTGGGTGAGGAATGGAGGGATATTGCTTTGCAGTTATCTGGTTGTTAGCACTTTCTCTGAGAGCTGTTGAGGCCACTTGGGGGTTTATCTCTGCCCTCATGGACACCTGAATGAGAGTGCAAATCACTGGTGGGTTGCCCCCAGTTCGGACTATTTATAGAACTGGTAGTAAAACCAGCGGGAGGCTCTGCCCACTGACCCGAACATCATCAAAAGTGATCTGTGCATGTACGCGGGCATGATGCGAACCGGTAGTAAAGGTAAGTAGAATCCACCCCTGGTGCAAATGGATGTGGAATCTTCTTGGAACTGATGAAAATGTTGTAGACAGGAGAGAGGTGGTGTCTTTTCCTTCCCCTCTGCCCTACAGAGGGCCTCTTTTACACCTTTCAACCCAATGGTCCTCTCTATCCAGAATGTGGACTTTGCTGTCTTCAGCAGAATGACCTTTATCTTTCAAATGCAGATGGACCACTGAATCTTGTCTTGATGGGCTTGCTCTCCTATGTTGTGCCATGCATTTGTGAAAGGTTGTTTTGTTTCACCAATGAACAGATCTGCATATGTCTCACTGCATTGTATTGCATATATTACACTGCTTGGTTTGTGTTTCGGTGTTTTATCCTTGAGATGGGCAAGCTTCTGCCTTAGTGTGTTCTTGGGTTTAAAGTATGCATGTATGCCATGTTGGTTGAAAATCCTCCTGAGCTTTTCAGATATTCCAGCAACATACAGAAAGGCAATGCTTCATTTGTTGTTCTCTTTTTTGTCTATTATGGAGGAGCTCCTGCTGGGTCTTTTTTGGATTTGATGAAGGAGCAGTTGGGATAGCCACAAGTTCTGAGGGCTTCGTTAACATGTTTTAGTTCTTCTCCTTTTCTATCTTTGGCTGGTAGGCAAACTTTCAGTCCGGTGGTGTAAGGTTCTGATCACTCCCATTTTGTGCTCCAGTGGGTGGTGAGAATCAAAATGAAAATTCTAATCTCTGTGTAGGGGTTTTTCTGTAAACTTCAATGTTAATGAAACAATAGATTCTCAAGTTCTCTCCACTTAACTTCAGAGTTGCCTCAGTTGGAGCTAGGGGTCATTTTGATTTGAAAGCAAACCAGTCAATTGCTAAATCCAATTGCCATGAACCTGAGACATAGTCTTTCATCTCTACTCAAATATACCTATAAGAGTTTTCTTTTCATTTTAGATCCTTATCAATGTGCTTCACAGCGATAATAAGAATAACAGTCTTTCTATTTCAGATGAATAACACAAACCTTACACTGAGAACCTATATTGCTTTCAAATATACATTTTTTTCCCCAGCATCATTTATAAATAAATTTATTGCAGGCCTCCCATGGAAACTGTCGAGGAGTTAAACTTAAAACATTGAAAGTTTCCCAGAAAAAAAAGGAAGGAAAAACACCAGAAGAGTATAGATGAGTCACTGCAAAAATTCTAAGAAATTAAAATCTTGCATTAACATGTCATGAAAGGATACCTAATCTTTTATAGGAAATGAGCAAAGAGATTGGCTGGCAGAAGAAAAACACATCCAGGATGCCTTTATTTCTTCGTCTTCTTTTCTTTTTTTGAGGATAATATAGAGTGAGTGAATGTAGGAAGCAATGAAGTTAAAAGCATATGGTGCAAGAGGGGGTTAAGAATCCAAAGGAAATGGAATGGAATGATTAAAGAAAAACAGGATAAAGACAAAAAAGAGTGAGAGAACAGCATTTATCTATATTTTCATCCATTCATTTCTGTATCCTTTGACAGTTTCATCAGCATAATCTCGACAT
The DNA here is from genome assembly GCF_028640845.1 of Ahaetulla prasina. Taxonomy (NCBI): domain Eukaryota; kingdom Metazoa; phylum Chordata; class Lepidosauria; order Squamata; family Colubridae; genus Ahaetulla; species Ahaetulla prasina. The sequence continues at coordinate 265,089,580 of NC_080539.1, read as the reverse complement.
AATTCAATTCAAGCATCTTATTTCATACAAAAAAATAAAACTTGTAAAGAGAATAAATATGACTGAGAAAATGAACAGTGAGAAATTAGAAAAACCTGCCAATAACATGAGCCAAGTGATGTGTGCTGAGTTGACCAAGTAAAATAAACAAGACATTTGAGTCAGTTCCCCTTATTAAAAGAAGCTATATTAAAATTTCAATGTTAGTGCATTTTCCATTGAGTAAAATTAACCCCTTGGCAGTTGTTATAACATACATGGAGGTATTGATTAAAAAACATCAAATCCTTTATTTTCACTCCCATCAAATAATATGCATCTGACGCAACAGATTTTCTTCTCTGTTGTGGTTTCCTATAATTACTTTGATTCCTGTGCTAAATTTCACATTACTCTCCAACCTTATCATTGAGGTAGTGTGACAAGTGCTTTCTTAAAGAAAGAAATATGAATTATAGGTTGAAGTTTATCCTTCCAGCTTATTTTAAAAAAAGAAATCATTTTTCTCAGCGATTCAGTGTAGAGGTTATCAACTTAGCACATACAGATATTATCCTTAAGAACTTGAATCATAATGTGTAAGACTGGAAGCTTAGAGTTATTTATCTGAGAGTTCCATTAGAAATAATGTTATTTTCACTTAAGGCTATAATCATTTAAACATATTTGGAAGCAACTCCATCTTGAAAACTTGCTTTAGAATATAAGCGCTATACATGTATTTGAGATGTAAATATCTTCTATAGTACATCAATAATCTCAACCCCAACCAAATTAAGGATTCTTCTTAGTAATGACTGCAATTTCTCTGTTTTCAGATGAACACTTCTGGACAGTTGTGAAGAAGCAGCTGTGCTATTTTTCTTATTACATACACACAGTTTCAGAAAGTAAGTGATAGCAGTCACTTGGTAATCCAGATAATCCTTTGGTTAAGGCTATCAGATTTGAATTGCAAAAATCTAGATGGCTAATAATGGCACTAAAAGACAGAATTTCTTTATTTCTTTGCTGCTACCTGGTGGCCATATGCAGATTGGAGGCCTTGATTTGGTAGTACTTTAAGTGCTTTAAATTGGGTGCCAGTGAATACTCACCTTTATTGGCATGAATATACTTGTTCTGAAAACATTTTATCTTTCTGAATGTATAAACAGAATATTGTACTTATTTAATAATTTTTAACATCTTGAATGAGCAGGAAAGATAGCTTATAATTATTTATATAGAATAAAATAGTTCATGGATTATTGGTCACTTACTATTCAACTGTTGCTTTACCTCTATTATCTACCTACCTACCTACCTTCCTACCTGTTTTGGTCAAGAGTTGGCAATTTTCTCAGGTACTGGAAATATAGCCTCTCCCTCCCTCCCTCCCTCCCTCCCTCCGCCTATGATAACATATTGGCAAGACTATTCATACCCCCTGCCTTCATTTTGCTGCCTTCTGCTAGTCATCAGGAGCTTTAAATAGTCAGCACAATTTTCAAGGCATATGGGAACTTAAACACTGCAGTATAATCCCCGAGAATTTGTCCTAGTGTGTGTTTCTTTAAACCCCAATCCTAGCCCTCATAGAGGTCACACCTGAAAGAGAAATAAAATGCTGTATTGAGATACATGGGAAAAGCACAGCATCCTGGCATTATTATTACCTCGCTTCATAATGAAGTTCTTCTAAATAAATCCTGAAATGAAGTCTACCTTCAGAAAGGAATATAGAGATCCACTGTGACATGGATGTGAATGACACCATTGGTTTCCATGTATGTTTACATAATTTATTTAAAGGCATGTGCATGGAAGTACAAATGCCAAAAACCATTCTTTCAGAATCACGGCATGCATTCCTAGGACTTTCTAGATATGTTTATCAATGCTGATATACATCTACTCTACAGTTTGGTATCATAGTTACAATGGACTAGAAACTGCGAGGTTCAGAATCAAATTCACTTTCATCCAGAGAAGCTCCCCAGTTAATTTGGGGGTCATTCGCTAATAACCAACCTACGCCATAGAGTTGCTGTATTAATAATCTATGTGTGCTATTTTGAACTCCTAAAGTATGTATGTACAATACAGTATGTATGTATATGTGCATATAAACTTGTATCATTTATTGCAATCAGCAGATTCTGATAAATGTATCTGCATGCATATATGCACACATATACACAGAGAGAGAGACACAATACTTCATTCTGTTAAGTGAGAACATGAGACAAGCATTTTGGCATGGCTTGTGATTTACCTTTCGTATTTTAAATCATGGGTGGGAGAACAGTAGTCTTTGTATATACTAAAATGCATAGATCTGCATGATTCATGTATCCTGACATTATTTTTCCCCCTATTTTTGAACTTTTTCATATCTCCAGGGACAGACTGAGCAACTAAGCACTTGAAAGCTGTCAAGATATTGCCTCTGTGAACTTATTTTCCATTCCATTCAATTTTCTCAGTGAGATAGAAGACTTCCAGATGGTGTTGACTGTTACCTTTATCATCTTCACTGCTGGCCATCCCTACAGTATATGTCTGGTAACCATATAAAAAAATTCATGTACCTTTACATACTCCTGAATCATAATTTTCATCATTGCCAGTAAGCCTGCTTAGGGAGAAAGGATGCTGGGAGCACTAACTCAACAACATCTGGACAATCCTCCAATGTTCTGCTCCTGTTTTAAAAGAATCAGACAGTCCCTTAACTATTTAGGATTAATATGCAAAGCTTCCCTTAACTAAATCTAAGATACTGTTGAACAGTTGTGCCATTGCTACACAATAAACACAGCTCTAAGAATCGCAAACACAGCAAATCATTTTTTTCAAGCCACTCACCAAGGAATACTTTGGCCTTTGATTTTGTTTTCCATGTGAAAAACTCCATATTTAGCCTTATTGAATTTTATTCTGTTGAGAAACATGCATAGCTCATTGAGATCATTTCGTCTATGTTCAATATATGCCTTTAAACATATTTACTATAAAGTCAATTTTTTTCTGACTTTACCATCTAAGTTATTAATATAGGCCAACAGTACTCCAGTTGAAATTTTCAAATTTTACTAGATATAAAAGTGTGCAAGCAAAGGAACTGGATGGATCGTTATACATATTTTCTCCAGGAAAATTTTTCAGCATTCTCCAAGATTCCAAAAAGGAGGACAGGGAGAATAACATTGTGTTCTTCTCTTTTCCCAATGAAGTTTATTTAGTTATTTATTGCTGGTGGCAACAAAAGTAAAAGTGTGTTGACAAACTGGCTATTATTTAGAGGAAATTGTGCAGAGCAGGGTTGGAGTGAGAAAACTTTTTTTTTTCAGAAAAAACTCACCTCAACCCCATTGCACTCCTTTTCATTAAGTAACATTCTGATTTTTTTTTCTTTTCGAGAAAATGAACCCACCTCATAGGATTTCATAGTTGGAGTTGTCAAATTGCAATCCTATTATGTATATCCCTGCATGAAGACTTTTTTTCCCCTGTTTAATCAATGCTCAACAGAAATTCATGACAATAAAGGGTTTCAAAAAAGAAAGAAGGGAGCGGAAGTAAAGAAATGTTCATGCAGTTTGCAGGGTGCAAGACTAAAAATCATATAATAAACTCACATTAAGTGTACGGCTGTCTGCAACGTATAGGATTGTCTAATGCCCTTTTGTCTGTTCAACGTTTTTTAAAATCAGAATATGTGCATAACATAGCACAAGTATTTTATTGTTTGTTTATTTATATACCACTTTTATTATTTTTACAAATATGTTTAAATACAACTTTCTGAAGTACTCTGCTTATTTTTATGCCACATTTCTGACTACATACTGTTTTTTTTGTCTACTCAAAAAGGAGAGATGGCCCTGGACTCCATTCATTGATGCTGCCCGAAATACGATGTAGTCCATTTTGGCATATCACTGAATTTTGGTGTAAAAGAAATTCTGTCGATTTCTTTTATATCTCTAATGCATCATATCAAGATTTTTCTCCTGCGTGTTTTGGTGGCGGAGAAAAAAAAAATCCTGAAAATCTGTAGAAAACTGCACATGCTGCATTTTTGGTATAAGATTTGTGGATAGAAATCCTTAATTCGGTCTTTTTTTTTCCCAAAACTTCTCCAAAAGCCAGAGAGAGTGTTGGAAGGTTCTCCAGTCATCATCACAAAACAAAGAGAAATCTGTTCTATATTGTCTATACCTGCTACTTGTCCATGGAGCAGCTCAAGCTATGAGCTTTAAGAACAAAAGAATAAATAAAAAATAATAATTCTCTTGTCAAAAATATTCTTAAGGTCACCCAGGGCACAAGTGGCAGCTGCAGGCCATCACCAAGATAACATAGAACTTGAGACAGTCAAATAAATAATTACATGGGGCACTATGATAACACTTCCTTTATTATCTGCAGGAGATGTTGTGTATACATAGGCTCATTCATAAAGTTATGCCTGGAATGGCAATGCTGGATACAACTCGACACAACTCAGCAGACTCTCCCCTCTCCCTTCCAGCTAGGCTGTACATATCCTGCATTTGCGGCTGACAGTGACTCCATGGTGGGTTAATTGATCCCATTATTGCTGATAATTTACTTCCTGTTTACCTACAGAGATTCCCACAAAGCCAGCTCCAGACGTGTACAGCTGTCATGATATCCTACAAAGTAGTCAATGGAAATTGCTTTTCATCACTCTTATCCCATCCGCCTGCCCTATATAAATTATATCTGCTTTCTGCATTTGTTAGCACAATGTAATGTCTTGGGAATTATGACACTATGGAACACAATAGGGGCATTTGTAAAGTGAGGATGCTGTCACACATTAAAGTTAGGTAACTGTCATAACAGGGACTGCAATCTTAATCCTGGCTGTAGTTCCAGGGAAAGGACACGAGATTTGTGATAGATTTTCTTCCTCCAAATTTTCTTTTCTGGGGGAAAAAATGAAGAGGAGGAGAGGCAGAACTGCTCTAAAACAAAGACCCGTTTCCCCTTATTACCAGCAGGGGTCATGCATGTGACAGGATCAATTCAGGTAATAAGGGACACATCCTATCATGCCTTCAAAGAGAACGGTTTGGTCAAGGGAAGGTCTCTTTCCCGCAGCAGCTCCTCTTTTCTGAGTCTTCCAGGCTCCCCTCTGTCTCCAGTTCCCTGGGAGTCCAGCTTCGCCAAAGCACAGAGAGTTCAAAGCATCATCACCCTGCATGGATGCCGACTGCAAGGGGTGGGGGAAGAAGAAAGGGAAGCGGACGATTTGTCGCCCCCACCCCCACCCTGGCTGCTGTCAGTCTCTAAGTGTGTGGGCATTTGACGGTGCCAATTCACAAGGTGTGGGAGCTGGACGCCCCGAGCCCTGCTTTTGCCCACCCCAGCACCGTGTCCTCTCAGTTCAAATGTCTGCTTGTCACATTTCCTTTCCTTGGTGTGCCTTTCCTGGACTTCAAAGGCTTGCTTTCAGTTCACAGAGGTTACAGGGCAAAGGTCAATGGGCAGAGTTTGACCTCTCTCTCACCCACCAAAGAGGAAAAGAGGGGAGAGAGAGACAGAGACTTTAAAGGTTAATCTTTCTCTCCCTTCCCCGCCCCCCCCCCCCCCGCCCCATCATTGTTTTCAAAAGTTTTGTGGAAGGAAACAATGGGTTTCTTATAAACTCACCCACTTCCACACGGGGCTCCCCTACATGGAGAGCTTAAATAGAACACCCACATGGTCGCCCAATGCTCCACCTGAAGGAGAAACCAAACTAAAGAAAATCATGCTGGAATGTAACAAATATGTTGTTGCCTTTTAAAGAGCCAGTTGTTTCGTTTTATATTTTAAACACAAACATACACACAGATATGCAACCGTCTGTGTGTGTGTGTGTGTGTGTGTGTGTGTGTATAAAAACACTCATTCGCCCTAGGGTATTGAGGAATAAGTTAACATTTCACAAAGCTCTCCACAGCTGGTGATTATATCCTTTGCAATGTGTACAAAGACATTCAGAAAAGGAGCAGAGAAAGTAAACAGTATCACTTCTGGGGGAAGATTTGGGGGTGGGGGGGGAGAAGGAGGAGGAGAAGCAGATGAAATTTAATCTGGCACGCAGCCCAGCCACCAACTTAAAACAATACAGAGAAGGGAAGCCAAAGAGGAAAGAAAAACAGAGGGAAAGTGTGGAAAGACCAACGTGCACTAAAGGGGGAGAGAGAGAGAGAGAGAGGGAGAGAGAGAGAGAGAGAGAGAGAGAGACCCCTCCACAAAAGTTTCAAGAATCTTTGGGGGCCACTAAAGAACAGATTAGATTGCAAGGCTAGGCTTCAGGGGGGCTACATTCCTGTCTCATTATATAATGTGTGCATGAGCATTCTTAATTGAATTGGCAGAACCCCCAGCTGTTTACCTCTCTGGAAAAAATGAGAGAAAGGCACCGGGCCTTGGAAAAGGCAGACACAAAGTCGGGGCCTTGGCATCCAGGGAAACAAAAGTTGAACGTAGCCCTGGCTTGCCCTCTCATTTAACCATTCATTTCAGGATTGCTTTGCCCTGAACATCTCTGCCTTTTGAATGCAAGTTTCACTCACCCATCAGGTCTTGCAGGGCATCCCTGGGGAGAGATGTTGACTCTGGCCCAGTGGTGGGCTTCAAAATTTTTTTACTACTGGTTCTATGGGTGTGGCTTGATGGGCGTGGAATGGCTTGGTGGGCATGTCACGGGAAGGATGCTGTTAAATCTCCATTCCCTCCCCACTCCAGGGGAAGGATACTGCAAAATCCCCATTTCCTCTGATCAGCTGGGACTTGGGAGGCAGAGAATAGATGGGGGCGGGGCCAATCAGAAGTTTTATTACCGTTTCTCTGAACTACTCAAAATTTCTGCTACCATTCTTCAGAACTGGTCAGAACCTGCTGAAACCCACCTCTGCTCTGGACATGCTGAACATGCTGTTGCCGATGGATTAAATCAAAGAATCCTTCCATAACACTTGCTAAGGTGGGCATGATTCACATGCTTCATCAGCAACCTAGAAACAGAACAACAGCAACAAAATGTTACTAACAGTATGCAGGTAGAAATATGTGCTACTGCAAGTTACCATTTCTGAAATACGTTCTTAAGTCAGATTTCACAACCCCAGTTATCATCCATCAGCCACCAAGTCGTGTATAAATTACGTCTTGCAGGAAAAGCATCACTCAATGCATAATTATAGTCAGAAATCATATAACTTCACTTATTCCTAAATAGACACTTTCCTATATAATATACATTGACAAAGATTTTGATTTCTCTGCATGTCAGAAATAATTATTTATCCTACTGTAAAAAAAAGCCCAATAGAATAAGTGGACCAAGATATTAAGAAAAACCTTTGTTCAATTGCTTCAGGCCCCACATAGGAAGACGGTCACAGGCAAAATTAGATATTGGTCAGTATGTGAAAGATCAAATAGATCAATACCTTTAATTCAAAACAGTGACAAGCAATCAAGTACAATAAATTGAAGATGTATTTCTCACCATAATTTCTTTTTCCACACAGACTTCTATTTATTGGCTATTGACTATTGGCTAGTAACTTCAATGAAAATTAAAATGGAGGGTAAAATGACACAGGAAGTAGTGAGGAGAAAGAGGATGAATCTCAGATGAATGTAGTAAGAAAGACAAAGAATGAAATGAGCTAGCAGAATAGGGAAAATCCAGCAAGAAAGAGTTTTTCAAATATATCTCCAGCAAGAGCATAATGGCTAATGGCTTACTTCATATAAAGAGATCTTAACAAATGACCCAGACAAAGCAGAGTAATTCAACTCCTGTTTTGCTTTTTGGATCCAAAGGAAATGGTGATTTGAATAGCATAGACTGGACTTGAACACAACAGTGGGAGGGTGCAGATTAGTAAAGATGTGAAAAAGGATTTTCTAGGTAATTTGAATGCTTTCAAGTCCCCACACCATGATGAAAGGCACCCTAAAATACTAAAAGAATTGGCTAAAGAACTGTTGGGCTCTGTCAATTATCTGGAGAACTGCAAAGGTACCAGAGGATTGGAGAAGAGTAATTAGTCCCATTCTTCATGAAAAGAAAAAAGAGGATACTGGTAATTACTAACTAGTTAGCTTAACATCAGCAACTGGAAACCTGTTAGAGCAAATAACAAAGCTTTAAGTTTAAGTATCTTAAAGACAATGTTGTCACAGCTAACAGTCAATATGGCTTTGTCAAAATAGGTCAAAAGAAAGGAACCTCTTCTTCTTTATCAAGGGAAATACTTTATTGGACAAGAGGAATATTTCTTGTACCCTATTTTGTTTTTGTTTTTTCTAAACCGCCCCCCCCCAACCTTAAGTTCAATTTCTAAAGCCCCAGCTAAATATAATACCTTTATTGTTAGGAATGTTTCTCCCATATCATCCTCCTTACTATTTCTCTTAGTTCAGTTAGAATCCAACTTTCTAAAACCCATACTTTGGGTTAGTTTTAACTGAGCTTTTTTATTAAAAAAAAAAAAGTCAAGAACTCTAAAAAGGTATGGTGACTTGTACTCACAGTTCCTATCATTTTAATATCTTTATTCCATTCTCAGCTGTTGGTAAGGACAGAACCCAAGGTAGCAGATGTCCTAATGATCGTCCTCAACCTTTTGTAAGTTAAAAGTATTCCCAAAATAAATTATCTTATATGTTATAAAATTAAGTCTTCTAATAGATGTCTGGGTATTTTAAAATCTTCCGTCAAAACCACTTTATGTTTTTTGAAGTTTCAGTTATCTGCCTTAATAAATCTTCATCTATCTTTTCTGACTTATATGGTAGTCTGTTACTTTACCCTTTTATCTTAATCTAGGTACTTACAACACTCACGTTATCATCAGTCCAGAGGATCTCTGTATAGGTAAATTCATCCGTCATAAACATTGCTATATCTCCCCCACACTAATGTTTCCCGTATCTTTTAAGAAGGGTTGTCCATTAAGCCCTGTATGTTCCACCATATATCTGTAATCCTTATTATATCATATTTATGTTTATACCTCATGATTCTCACCTCATTTTGCTTGTTATCAATACTTTGTAAATTAAAAAGAGATGGATCAGATTCCCTAAATTCAGCCTTCCATTTCTTTTATGGCTGTGTTTTCTTTGTTATTTGTTAAAATAGTAATTTCCAAAACATTTCACTTTGCTGCTGTTATTTAACCTGTTACCAATTACACAGGGGTGAAATCTAAATCTTTTTGCTACCGGTTCTGTGGGTGTGGCTTGGTGCGTGGGTGTGTCCTGTGACTGAGTGGGCATGGCCAACTCAATGTCACTCACAGCCATGCCCACTCAGTCACAAACCCCCCACCAAGCCACGCCTACAATAGGAAAAAAAATTAATTTCTATTCTGCCTTTTCCCTTTTTGCGAGATGCCTGCAGCTGCAGCCTCTCTGCCTGCTTGCCACCCGCTCACCACCTGTTCTCCCTTCACACATTCCCCAAAGCCCCGGAGCCCCGGAGCCCCGGAGCCCCGGAGCTGCCACCTGCCTCAACCAGGTCGGGGAATGCACCATTCCCTGATTCCGGCCTTTCTCCGGAGCTTCCGCCCACTCACTGCCTGCTCGCTGCCCGCTCGCTCTTCGCCTTTGGTCAGGGGCCGGGGCCCAGGGATGCCCCATTCCCTGAGGCCCCAGAGTCGCCACCTGCTCGCTGCCTGCCTCAACCAGGTCGGGGAATGCACCAAGGCTGGTGTCGGGGAATGCACCATTCCCTGACACCAGTCTTGTCCCAGAGCCGCCAGCCACTCTTCCTTCACCACGTGGCATGTACTTACTTTCCTCCAGCGGCTGGGTGCCAGGAAAAGCAAGCGTCCAAAAGTTACCGGAGTTGCTCTTCTTAAATATGCTGCCTTGTTCCATACTGCTGCTGATAAATAAATGATATAAATGGTGTACCCTTGCGCAGCCGGTGCATGAAACAAGGCAGCAATGGCGGTGGCATATTCAAGGAGAGCGACTCCAATAACTTTTGGATGGTTGCCTTTCCTGGGAGCCATCCGCTGGAGGAAAGTAAGTATACGCTGCATGGCGAAGGAAAAGTGGACGGTGGCTCCGGTGCAAGACTGATGTCGGGGAATGGTGGATTTCCTGACCTGGTTGAGGCAGGCGGCAAACAGGTGGTGGCTCCGGGGCCTCAGGGAATGAGGCATCTCTGGGCCCCGGCCTCTGACCAAAGGCGAAGGGCGAGCGGGCGGCGAGTGGACGGCAGCTCTGGAGAAAGGCCGGAGTCAGGGAATGGTGCATTCCCTGACCCGGTTGGGGCAGGCGGCGGCTCCGGGGCCTCGGGGAATGGGCCCCGGCCCCTGACTGAAGGGCGAGCAGGTGGCGAGCTGCTGTCCCGGTGTCCAGCTTGCGAAGGCTGGACTGCGGGCCGTGGACTGGTTCGGGGGCGTGGCCAGCCAGCGATTGCTACCGGTTCAGCAAAACAGTCCCAATCTCCACTACCCACTTGCTTGATCCGGTCCGATCCAGTAGCATTTCACCCCTGCAATTACACCAATAGTCTTATGATTTCCACACCCATTCCCTTGTATTTTAGTTCGGGTTAGCCCGCCAGCATTGTCAAAATTGTATTTTGCTTCCTTAATGAGATAAATTCCATCAAAGGAAAGCAGCTCATTCTTTCTTAGTTCAGAGATTTAAACTTTTGTTGTTTCTACCGACAGTGTAAACTCTGGATCATTTTCTCAACAAATAAACAAACAAGTATGTTTTTCACTCATTTGTTTAATTGGATTCTCTTTATCTAATTTTAGAATATGTGTGCCTAATATGTCATGTTTTAGGTCGTATTTACAGTATGCAAAAATTCAAAAGGGCACACAAACCTTTAAGCATCCCTGTATCTATATTAGAAAGAGTTATGTGACATTTCTACATTATTCTCCAGATTTTTCTAGAAATTTGTAGGACGCCAACAGTTCTACATAAAATTGTGGCACAAGAAGGGGTTGTTATACTTGTAGATAAAATCTGAATATTTACTCTCATCCCTACTAGCTCAGTTAATTTTAAATCACTGTTTTAAAAAAAACACTATCCCAGTATTATAGACTGGACATCTAACTGGCTAGCTATTGCTTACCTTACAAATGAGTCTTGTTCTTCAGAATGCTTTCAGGTCACAGTGACCATGATCTTAGTAGAATAGCAAAATGGAAAAGAAGGAGGGAGAGATGCCATATACATTGTTATCCATCCTTGTTAAAAAAGAAAACAAGTTACTTTTTTAAAAAGAAAATAGTGACAATAGTAATAGATTTGTGGATGGCTTACAATAATTGTCTAATAGGAAAATGGACAAGAATATTCTTTAAATAGACTTTTAAATGTCCAACATCACTGCAGATGGGGACTGCAGCCAAGAAATTAAAAGACGCTTGCTCCTGGGGGGAGGAAAGCTATGGCAAATCTAGACAGCGTACTAAAAAGCAGAGACATCACCCTGCCAACAAAAGTGCGTATAGACAAGGCGATGGTTTTCCCAGTTGCAATGTATGGCTGTGAAGGTTGGACCATAAGAAAGGCTGAGCGCCAAAGAATTGAGGTCTTTGAACTCTGGTGCTGGAGAAGACTCCTGCGAGTCCCTTGGACTGCAAGGCGAACAAACAAGTCAGTTCTAGAGGAGATCAACCCTGACTACTCTTTAGAAGGTCAGATCCTGAAGATGAAACTCAAATACTTTGGCCACCTAATGAGAAAGAAGGACTCACTGGAGAAGAGCCTAATGCTGGGAAAGATTGAGGGCAAAAGAAGAAGGGGACAACAGAGAACGAGGTGGCTGGATGGAGTCACTGAAGCAGTAGGCATGAGTTTAAATGGACTCCAGAGGATGGTAGAGGACAGGAAGGCCTGGAGGAATGTTGTCCATGGGGTCGCGATGGGTCGGACACAACTTCGCAACTAACAACAACAAAAGCTAAAGGGGACCAGCACATCTCTAAAAACAGTGCATTCACAGAAAAGTCCTGATCCATGTCTTCTTGCAGAGGGAGAACTCTAAACAGATTATAGTTAATCTTGCTTATGCAAACTGCACCATTTGCTTATGCAGATACATTGTATTCTGTAGTTTTCAGTACCAAGAGAGGTAGCCCCAAACAACAACAAAAAGAGAATTATAAACTGCAATGGTTTTCCCATTGCAAAAGCAGCCCACCACCCACCACCCACATCAAAAGCCTATCAGAACAATATGATTTTTGCAGCCTCAGGAAAAGTGAGCAGAGTAAGTCTCCTGGGGCCCCAGAGGCAAAAAGTTCCATAATATGGGAAAGACATCAAGAAGATATACCTCCAAGCCCCTAGTCTTTCAGTTAGTAGTCCCTCCCAAGAAGAATGCACAGAACAGCCATGGTTTGAGCAGAAGGGATGATTTTAGGAGTACATGGGTATTCAGCTCCAATTGTGGTACAGCATGCTTCCAACTTACAAACTAGTTGCTCATTAAGTCTCAGAAATCCAAAAGGAGCAAGACTATTGAACTGATCCAATTTGCTGTAGTGCAGGGGTCAGCAACCTGTGGCTCTGGAGCCACATGTGGCTCTTTCACCCCTCTGCTGCGGCTCCCTGTCACTCAGAATATGTGTCACAACCGCCAGTGTGCAACACCCGTTGGCACACTATTTATTGAGATTTTCAACCCCCGGTAGGGCAACCATGAATAAATCCAAGAAAAGAAAAGTTTCAGAAGAAAACAGAACATTTAATTCAACTACATATGCTAGTTTTGTGGCTGCTCAAGAAATAGTCAGGCACGGGAAGGGTTTTGTGGCTCCCAGTGTTTTCTGTCGGAAACAGGTCCAAATGGCTCTTTGAGTGTTTAAGGTTGCAGACCCCTGGTGTAGTGGTTAAGGTGCTGGACTAGAAACTGACAAAGTATGAATTGTAGTTCTCTCCCTTAGGCAGAGAAGCTGGTTGGACAGATAATTTCTAACCAGGTATTCTCTGGCTGCACGGGATTATTGTTGCTGTGGGGAAAATAGGAGGAGGAGGCATTATGGACACTACCTTGATTTGTACAAAATAAAGGTGAGAAATAAATCTCATCACTATTTTTTTATTGATACCTGTTATTAGATTCAGCTTAATTGGTTAAGGGGCATACAGCTTCAACAGCAGGAAGCTCTTCCTACCCATTTAGCTTGAGGCATCAACTGCAATTCCTTCTTGGACCCAATTTTCCTTATCCTTGATATTTCTAAGCTTAATTACCATATTTTTTGGAATATAAGACACACATTCCACCACCACCCCCGAAAGAGGCTGAAAATTTGGGTGTGTCTTATACTCCAAATTTAGCTTTTTTGAAGCTTTTTTTCAACCCTCAGGCGCTAGTGAGTGAATTGATCTTCCGCGTTTCACCTGCTTTTCTCATTGCTTCTCTTTCTGCCGATCAGCTGTGCTTTAGAAGCTGTTTTTTATCTCCAACCCAGAGTCCCATGCTCAAAACCAGCGAGCTAATGGGCTGAAACTGACCAGACTAAGGACGCTAGCCAGATGAATATCTGATAGGCAGATTTTTTTTCCCTATTTTCCTCCTCCAAAACTAAGGTGTGTCTTATACTCCGGTGCATCTTATACTCCGAAAAATACGGTATTGCCCTACAAAGAATTTGTGGTGAAAGTACAGGTTAAACATTACATAAAATAATTGTACATATTGAGAAGCTAAGGGAGTATATGCAAGCTTGCAAGATAGTTAACCTTCTCCAAACAGTTAGAGAACAGCCTACTATGGTCCAGTACAGCCATACAAAACAGCCTTCCTCACCAACCTTCCTCAGGGACAGAACTTAATATTTGAGCCAACTTTGTCTTCCAGTAAGAATCTAACCCTGATTTGTCCAATAGTCTGAAGCCATCAGATGTCTTTACAGCAATGAGGAAAGGCATTGTGTTCCCTTCAGGAAAGCCAGATCTATTTTTAAATGCTTAATGAGAAATAGAAGAAACTTGGGTTAGCCAAAAGAATGAAAATAAATGGGCTTTCTTCTCCCCACAGTCTCCAGCTGCTTCGCTGAAAAATGCATGGTTTGGGTTTGCCTGCAGGTGATTGTTTCGTATCAACTCAGACGTTTTGTTGTTATAATCTAAACCAAAGGGGAGACCATTTAGACAGATGTCTCCATAGTTTCCCCACTGCGATGCTTGTTTTTTCTAAGCAAGGAAGAATCTGGTCAATGGTGGCATAGTGCTTACTGTCTCTGTAGCCAACATTCAGGACTTGACTGTAAAATACAAAGGCCACACAAGGAAAAAAGCAGCTAATAATAGCATGAACACAATGATTGCTCCAAGACAAGGCATTTTTATGGTTATTAGTCTGGCCAGGATTAAGCTAGAGTGATAAAATAGGAGGGAGGAATCACTTAATTTAGCCATTGCCATCCATCTCTGGTCTACTGAGAAGATGCTCAAAGGCATCAGTGATTGCAGGGATTCCTTTGCATCTAACCAACCTTTCTGGATGATTGTCAAAAAGAAACTACCACTGCAATTAACTCAAAAGTAACTCCAGAAATGGAATAAAAAGCAGCAGCCTATCAGGTTAGTCTGGCCGCTGTATCACACTGGTTCTAAAATGCCTATAAAGAGATTCGGTTTGGACATTGGCCAGATGGAAGGAAATTAGGAAAAGGTATCTAGAACTTTTCATTGTATTTCATACTACCTCACAGTGTAGTGTAGATCTTCGCATTATAACACAGATAAAATGAAGCATTACACTACCAAACAGTGTAAGGCTTCATTTTATCTGCCTTTATACTGTAAAGATCTTTCTCATTTTATGAGCCCAAACCAGGAAGAAATCATTGTCCATAGATAGATGCCAGTGTGTGAAAAAAACAGAGATTGTACTGTACGTTTCCATAATATATTTCCTCCTGAGCGTCACATGTATTATCAAAGCTTTCACGGTTTTTTTTAGGAAGTTTCTCTACTACCTCCCTAACAAATACATTTCAAAGCACTCAGAGAATCCTGTAAGCTTTGCTATACCTATAGAAATCTACAATTTTATATCTGACATTTTATATCTGACATCTATTGTTGCAGGGTGATTTTGCCCACTACCAGGAGTTTCATCCCTGCCAGTAAATTGCTTAGAGAAAGTTGTAAAGCACTATGGAGTGGTATATAAGCAGGGGTGAAATGCTACTGTCGTGTCCCACTCCTCCGCTGACGGCTGGGTCAGGGAAATCCGAATCAGGCTTGCCTCTGCAGCTCTGCCCAAAGTCCTAGCAAAGTCCTCAGAGCAGGCAGGAGACCAGTAAGTGACTTCAGCAAGATAAGTTCGACTTTGCCTGACTCAGAGACTGCCAGAAAGCAGATCCTTTATATAGGCCATGGGGTGTGGCTCCATGACTCAGCACTCATTAAGGCCTGCCCCTCCCTTCCTTCTGTTGCCTCCGCCTATCCAATCTTCTGATGCGAGGGTCACTCCAATCAGCTGTTGGAAGTAAACTTTCCTCAGGCTCACATGCTGTGGAGGAGGGGGAGGGGTCTAGCTGCTCCGTTTGCCTGGGCATGGAGCCAGGGCTGGGGCCGGGGGATGCTCCCTCCTCTGCAGCCTGCTTGGGCATGGAGCCAGGGCTGGGACCGGGAGGTGCCCCCTCCTCTGCAGCTTGTCTGGGCATGGAGCCAGGACTGGGGCCGGGAGGCATACATTCCTCCGTGTTCGGGAGCAGATAAGCAGACCCCGGCTGCGGTGAGAGCAGACAAGACACAACAGCTACCGTTCGCACCGGTTCGAGTGAACTGGTAGTAATAAAAGCTACTGGTTTGTCCGAACCGGTATTTCTAACAATCAGCTGAGCTGCGCAATTTATATTCACTAGAAAGCAGGTAATCCTGCTTTCCAATGAATCTAAATCATGCAGCACAGCTATTTCCCCCCTCCCTTGCTGTTCTACTTACCTTAAGCCTCCTTTTTCTGCACTGTGCGGTAGTGCCTGTGGTGTGTATGCACACGAAGTGCATGTTTGGTGCGCATTGCACATGCACGCATGCAGCGCACATTTGGCACGCACCGCGCACGCACGCACAGAGAACCAGTGGCAGACCTCGGAGGATTTCACCACTGTATATAAGTCTAAGTAATATTGCTATTGCTATCCTTAAATCAGTCCATCTGATCCTTAGGGCAAATGGCATTCTTTCAAGATTAAACCATGTGTTCAATGGTTTAGGTGTGTTACTTTCATTTTTTTCATTCCGAACTACTATGGAAACCCAGCTTAGTCTGAATAGATGAATTGTCATCATCCCAATGTATGAATAGCCATGTTTCAAAATGGCAGCATCTACACCATTCTGCTGTAATCTGGCTCAGAATGACCATCACCAAAAATCAGCCATACCTTGTTTGGGGAGAAATAAGAAAAGAAAACAATGTGCAGATTTATTTTAATGACCGGGTAGACCGCCTGCTGCTACCGAATACCTCTCACCGACCCGTGCGCTCTCACAGAGAGGGACTCCTAAGGGTGCCGTCGGCTAGGCAGTGCCGGCTGGCGACGCCCAGGGGAAGGGCCTTCTCTGTGGGGGCTTCCACCCTCTGGAATGAACTTCCCCCAGGACTTCGTCAGCTTCCTGACCTACGGACCTTCCGCCGCGAGCTTAAAACACATCTATTTATCTGCGCAGGACTGGATTAGATTTTAAAATTTAAATTGGTTTTAAATGGGTTTGATTATGTATATTGTTATTTTTAATTATTCGGCCATTTCTAATAAGTTTTTTAACTGATGTTTTATTTTGTATTTATATGTATATTTTTATTTGGCTGTGAACCGCCCTGAGTCCCTAGGGAGATAGGGCGGTATAAAAATATGAAAAATAAATAAATAAATAAATAATAAATAACGGAGAAACATCTGCATGAAAAGTTACTGCTTCTAGATTCTTGTTAGGAACATGGCGTCTTGTCTTTCTTCTTCAATTAAAATTTCTTTGAATAATATTGCTGTCCAATGTCAAGTTGAAGGAAACCAGTTCCTGAGGAATAAAAAATAAAAAAGAGGCCCCACACTTTTTAAGATTACTAAAACCATTTACTTACAAAATGATAATATTGTTGTGTCCAGTTCTTAAACCTTTCCTGAAAGATTGTGAGAAAGGGGCCTATTTTGAGGACAAGCCAGCATCTTGTTTATATTTCTGTCTGTCTGTCTGTGTGCGTGTGCGTGAGAGAGAGGGAGAGGGAGAGGGAGAGGGAGGGAGGGAGAGAGTGTTTGTGTGTGAGTGCACGCAAGAGACTAAGAAACACAGAGAGATGTTTTATACTGAATCTTAAAGTCCTGAATTTTCAGAAGTTCAGTGGTTAATTCCTCCAAGAATAATAAAAACAGAACATGAACAGCAAAGAAAGGAAAGTTTACTTCTGGAAAACAGTGCTAGTGTTATATGTTCTGCAAAGATGTTTACCACATACTCTGATCACAGAACTGATCGATCTGTTGTAGCACGTACCATATGCTGGAGAGATACAGCAGATGCATAATTGGCCTGATATCATGTCATAAAAATGTGTAAATGCAAACAGATGTTTGTGAAACAAATTAGCCAAAATGAGGTTTCATTCATATCAAGTGAAATGCATAATTTAGTTACAGTAGGAACTGGCACAGGCTTGCCTTGCTTCTTTCTGAACTATCTGTAACTTTCTGGGTCTGCTCCATAGGCCACAGAAATCAATAACATGAATCACATTTGCTTTAGTGGGCCTTGGAGCAGATAGGAGGAGATCAAATTTCCACTGTGAAGAAGCGCTTCAGTATGGCTGGTTTAACTTGCCAGTTGGAATTCATTGTATAGGTCCATTGTCATTGTTTTTGTAGATGAGCCAAACCGTAATTGTGACTTCAGAATAAATTCAGCAATTTGGAAGAAATGGGGAATCATTTGTAAGCACGTGAAATGAAATGTTTCAGGATATTCACCCTTGCCTGTGCACCTATAAATCACCTGATAATAACTTATAAACTGTGATAGTTGCTTCCTCCATGAAAGAGATTTTCACATGTAAAATCTAAATTGTCCTTTGATGGTGGTATAAATCCTCCATTGGCGCATGCCATATGGTGCATGGAGTAATCTTTATTCCACATCACATCAATTCAAGTTGGCCCCAAAAGCATTCTATACTAATGCCAGAATTCCCCAATAGTGCTAAAAAAAAAATTCCAATAAAGATCATGGACAATTTTCTGATGTTATGTGAACATCTGTAGGATGCATATTTATTAATATAAGAGGTATTATCATTCACAATGAGCTAACAGCATGTCAAAAATTCAAAAATACTTTTTACTGCTTCACAGAGAAGCAGTCTATGCTTGGTTCTTGCCCATTAGAAAAGTAAAGATTTCTTTTTTTTTTAAATTTGCATTTATATCCCGCCCTTCTCCGAACACTCAGGGAGGCTTACACTATGTCAAGCAATAGTCTTCATCCATTTGTATATTATATACAAAGTCAACTTATTGCCCCCAACAATCTGGGTCCTCATTTTACCTTATAAAGGATGGAAGGCTGAGTCAACCTTGGTCTTGGTGGGGCTTGAACCTGCAGTAATTGCAGGCAGCTGCTGTTAATAACAGATTGTCTTACCAGTCTGAGCCACAGAGGCCCCTATTTTTCCACTATTTTTCCACTATTTTTCCACTATTTTCCCCTATATTTCCACTATTTCAAGACTTGCATCTCTGCAGTTGAAACTGCCTTCAGCAGTGGACAAAGGGCTGTTTCCTTTAGACCTGCTTTGTTTCACTCTAGCTCAGTGGCAGAAGTGGGCAACTGTATACCAGGCCTGAACTATCCACCTGTTCTTTAAATCAAAGACCAGTCATGGCTCCAGAAAAAAATGTTTTTCTTTCTACTCTAGGAATAAAATGTTTTCTTTCTGCTGCTACATACTGTTATATGGGGGGGAAGTAGTCTTGTTTTATTGTAGACATGTAAAGTTAAAATAAGATAAAAATAAGGGATGTGGTGGCTCAGCGGCTAAGATGCTGAGCTTGTCGATTGAAAGGTCAGCAGTTCAGCAGTTCAAACCCCTAGTGCCACATAATAGACTGAGCTCCCGTTACTTGTCCCAGCTTCTGCCAACCTAGCAGTTTGAAAGCACATAAAAAATGCAAGTAAAAAAATAGGAACCACTTTTGGTGGGAAGGTAACCAAACATGGGAGAGATCAAACTGGCCAACCAGAAAGACCAAATGAAGAATAGAGCAAGGCAAAGTATTGCATGGCCAACACTTAAAAAAATTAGCAGACAAAGCAGGTAACAACAAGGTCTGGCAATGGCTAGGAGTTGGAAAGACGAAGAAAGAGACAGAAGGACTCTGTGGGCCCACAGAGGAGCACATAGCCATGGTGTTGGTTAGTGTCTTGAAAGCCCTCCCCAATCTTTTAAACATATTTAATTTTGAATTTTAATTATTCTACTCTTGTTTTAACTGCCTCCTATTATAATATTTATATACAACTTTTATGCTTTTATGTCTTGTATATTGCCCAGTGTCGCTCTGTGAGGGAGAGGGGTAGTTTCTAAAAGTAATAAGCAAATAAATATTCTAAATGCACAAGACCAAGCCATAAGAACAAAATTCATACAAAGCCAGGCAGAAGACAGCAACAAACAGCAAATACCACCTCTGCAAAGAAGCAGTCGACCACCTACTTAGCTGCTGCATGAAGATCACACTGACTACAAACAATAGCATGACAAAGCAGCAACCATGGGGCATTTTAGCAACAATGGTGTACTGGAATATCTGCAAAAAAAAAAAAATTGCAAACAAGAACTGGTGGGACCACAAAATAGAAAATATAATACAAAACAAAGAAGCTAGAGTGTTCTAAGACTTTAGAATTGAGAAGAGAAGCTCTCACCACATAATACCCCAGAGTTAACAATTGTCAATAAGAAAGACAAAAAAAGTCTAGAGAATGGATGTTGTAGTAGCTGGTGAATAAAAAGGAGTAGAGAAAGAACTGGAGAAATCACAAAATACAAAGACCTGCAAATAGAAGTAGAACGATTGCAGCAAAAGAAAACAAAGGTAGAACCAATAGTAATAGACCTTTCGGGTGCAATCCCAAAACATCTGGAGCACTATTTAAACACCATCAGCACCAGCAAAATCATCATTAGTCAATTGAAAGCTTTACTTGGAACAATTTACATCCTGCTGTGATACCTTCAATACCATCAAACAACATCTGGCTATCCCAGGACTTTGGGAAGGACTCAATGGGTGGATAAAAATGCCAAATCAAATCTAAGCATCTGGTAGACAACCGTAAGAATCCTGGCATGAATCTGATGGTCAATATGAGAATGGAAAATCTATTTGCTACAGTCTTTATTGCCTGTTGTTACGTGACACCAAGCTTCCCCAACCTGGGTCTAGTACTAGCAGTACTTCTGAATTCATGGTATCATTAATTTTCACAGTAACCTGTTTTGTGAAACTGGACATCCAGCTCCTTTTCTCCTCAATGTTCTTTGCTGACTCAGGATGTCAGATGAGATTCAAAAGACCAAGTGTTCAAAGTTTGCTGCCAAATTTGTCAAATTCCTTACTCTGACTGGAAATCCTATTAACTGGTTTTAAAGAACCAGAACTCCAAATATAGCTTCTATATGAACTACAACATTCCTTACTGTTTTCCCCAAACATGGGCTAATTCTGTGAATTCTGTGATCGGATCACCATTTAACTAAGAGGGTGTGCATGGATACCTTATGTGTTTAGAAGAACTGGGTTATATTTCTTAAATAGATTCAAGCTTAATGTCAACCGCTTCAAACTTGATTGCAGAAAATATGACTTCTGCAACAGAGTTGTTAATGCTTGGAACTCATTACCTGACTCCATAGTCTCTACTCAAAATCCCAAAATCTTCAACCAAAAACTGTCTACTATTGACCTCACCCCATTCCTAAGAGGACTATAAGGGGCGTGCATAAAAGCACAAAAGTGCCTACCGTTCCTGTCCTATTAGGCTTAGGGGATTTTTAACAAACTGTTTTAATCGTTTTTTAAGGGGAGTCTTAATGGGAATTTTAAGGGGAGGATGGGAATTGACGGGTCTGGGTTGGGGGTGAGGATGGGGGGGGGGAACCCGTCAGGTAGGGAGCCAAGTCCAGCAAGTGTTGGGAGCCAAGTCCAGCAGGTCCGAAGGTGGCGGGGGAGGGTTTTGTCTCAGTTTATCAGGGTTGTGTTATCAATACAGTAAGTGGGAGAGGCAGATATGGTGGAAGGGGGGGCCATATCAGGTTTCGGGGGTATGCCCTCGCTATTTGAGAGCGATCGTGTGCTCCGGCCCCCCAGAATTTTCCCGTTCCCCGAGTGGCCAGAGTACTCAGGACTTGGGCCTTCGGCTGATGTTATATAATGCAAGGTCTGGACTTAAAGAGATCTGGACTTAAAGGAAATAGTCATTGAACCTTTGTCATGGTCAGATCACTCTCTCCTTCGCCTGGACTTTCTGACCGCTACCCAACACCGCAGGGAGACGGAACCATTACGTTGGTACCGTCCCAGGCGCCTGATGGACCCAGAGAGGTTTCGGACGGAGCTTGGGCCACTTCCTGAGGGTCTGGCTCACGGCACGGCAGAGGAACTAGCTGCAGCCTGGGAACGGGCTGCGGCTGGGGCTTTAGACCGTGTCGTGCCTTTGCGGCCTCTGACCCGGCGCAGATCCCAACCGGCTCCTTGGTTCTCCGAGGAGCTGAGGGGGATGAAACGCCGGAGAAGACGCCTAGAGAGTTCCTGGAGGTCCAGCCGTTCAGAGGCTGATCGGACACTAGTTAGATCCTATACTAGGACCTACCTAGTGGCACTGAGGGAAGCAAGGCCTTGGGTCGCCTCCTCCCTCATTGCGTCGGCAGATAACCGCCCAGCTGCCCTGTTTGGTGACCCGCTCCCTCCTTCACCAGGGGAGCGGGATGACCCGCTAGGGACGTGCTGAGGAGTTTAACGGTTATCTATACGATAAAATCGTTCAGCTTAGGGACGGCCTGGACCAAAATTGTGGCAATCCAGACGGGTATCTGAGGGCGGTCTTGGTGATGTTGTTTGGGATGAGTTTGGCCCTGTGACTCCGAGGACATGGACAGGTTGCTGGGTAGATTGAATGCCACCACGTGTTTGCTGGACCCGTGCCCCTCCTGGCTGGTGCTGGCCACTCAGGAGGTGACACGAGGCTGGCTCCGAGGGATTACGAGTGCTTCCTTGTTGGAGGAGTCTTTCCGCCACCTTGAAAGAGGCGGTGGTGAGGCCCTCCTCAAGAAGCCTTCCTGGACCCGGCTGTTTTAGGTAATTATCGTCGGTCTCCAACCCGCCGCGGCGAAGGTTGTAGAGAGTATGGTGGCATATCAGTTTCCCCTGCACCTGGAGGAAACTGTCTATCTGGACCCGTTCAGTCCGGCTTCCGACCGGTTACAGCACTGAGGCGGCTTTGGTCGCGTTGGTGGATGATCTCTGGAGGGCCAGGGATAGGGGTTATTCCTCTGCCCTGGTCCTATTAGACCTCTCAGCGGCTTTTGATACCATCGACCATGGTATCCTGCTGCGCCGGTTGGAGGGATTGGGAGTGGGAGGCACCGTTTATCGGTGGTTCTCCTCCTATCTCTCCGGCCGGTCGCAGACGGTGTTGACGGGCAGAGGTCGACCCCGGCGCCTCACTTGTGGGTGCCGCAGGGCCGATTCTCTCGCCCCTTCTGTTCAACATCTATATGAAGCCGCTTGGTGAGATCATCAGTGGCTTCGGTGTGAGGTACCAGCTGTACGCTGATGACACCCAGCTGTACTTTTCCACACCGGGCCACCCCAATGAAGCTATCGAAGTGCTGTCCCGGTGTTTGGAAGCCGTACGGGTCTGGATGGGGAGAAACAGGCTCAAGCTCAATCCCTCCAAGACGGAGTGGCTGTGGATACCGGCATCCCGGTACAGTCAGCTGAGTCCGCGGCTGACTGTCGGGAGCGAGTCATTGGCCCCGATGGAGAGGGTGTGCAATTTGGGCGTTCTCCTGGATGCACGGCTGTCTTTTGAAGACCATTTGACGGCCGTCTCCAGGAGAGCTTTCCACCAGGTTCGCCTGGTGCGCCAGTTGCGCCCCTTTCTAGACCGAGATGCCTTGTGCACAGTCACTCACGCCCTTGTGACGTCTCGTCTGGACTACTGCAATGCTCTCTACATGGGGCTCCCCTTGAAGGGCATCCGGAGGTTGCAGTTGGTCCAGAATGCAGCTGTGCGGGTGATAGAGGGAGCCCCTCGTGGCTCCCGAGTGACACCTATCCTGCGCAGGCTGCACTGGCTACCTCTGGCCTTCCAGGTGCGCTTCAAGGTGTTGGTGAACGTCTTTAAAGCGCTCCATGGCATAGGGCCGGGTTACTTACGGGACCGCCTGCTGCTACCGAATACCTCTCACCGACCCGTGCGCTCTCACAGAGAGGGACTCCTCAGGGTGCCGTCGGCGCGACAGTGTCGTCTGGCGACACCCAGGGGAAGGGCCTTCTCTGTGGGGGCTCCCGCCCTCTGGAACGAACTCCCCCCAGGACTTCGTCAACTTCCGGACCTCCGAACCTTTCGCCGCGAGCTCAAAACTTACTTATTTATCTGCGCTGGACTGGGTTAGTTTTTTAAGTTATGGGTTTTTAATGGGTTTTATCTCCAAATTTTAATTGTGGCCAATTTAAATAAGTTTTTTACTAGTATTTTAATTGTATTTATAATGTATTGTGCATTTTTTACTTGGCTGTGAACCGCCCTGAGTCCTTCGGGAGAAGGGCGGTATACAAATTTAAATAATAAATAAATAAAAATAAATAAAGGTCCGTGGTTAACAAAGCCATCCTGATTTCAGATCTAATTCAGGAGGGGACCACGGACGTTATGGGCATTACAGAGACCTGGTTGGGCAACGAAGGGGGGGTTCCCCTAGTAGAGATGTGCCCACCAGGTTTCCGAGCATTCCATCAGCCGAGGGCCCAAGGTAGGGGTGGCGGGGTGGTGGTTATTATTAAGGAGAGTCTGGAACCGAGGGAGACCACTGTGCCTCAGATAGCAGGGTGTGAATCCCTCTATGTGAAGTGGGGTCGTAGGACTCAGGTGGGCTTGTTGATCACGTACCTGGCTCCTTGCTGCGTGACAACAGCCCTGCCCGAGCTGTTGGAGTTGCTGGCTGGGTTGGCAGTTGAAACCCCTAGACTGATGGTCATGGGGGATTTCAACCTGCCATCAACTGGCGCGGCATCCGCGACTGCTCGGGAGTTCATGGCTTCCATGATGGCCATGGACCTGACTCAATTAGTTGATGGCCCGACTCACATCGGGGGAGGCACCCTAGACTTGATTTTTATCTCTGGCCAGTGGTTGAATGATCTGATTTTAAATGATTTAGTTGCTGAACCTTTGTCATGGTCAGATCATTTTCTCCTTCGTCTGGACTTTCTGACCGCTACCCACCACCGCAGGGAGACGGAACCAGTACGTTGGTTCTGTCCCAGGCGCCTGATGGACCCAGAATGGTTCCTGACGGAGCTTGGGCCGTTTCCCGAGAATCTGGCCCACGGCACGACTGAAGAGCTAGTCGCGGCCTGGGAACAGGCCACGGCTGGAGCTTTGGACCATGTCGTGCCTTTGCGGCCTCTGACCCGGCGTCGGTCTCAACCAGCCCCTTGGTTTTCCGAGGAGCTGAGGGAGATGAAACGCCGGAGAAGATGCCTAGAGAGTGCTTGGAGATCCAGCCGTTCTGAGTCTGACCGGACACTAGTTAGGTCCTATAATAGGACCTACCTAGTGGCATTGAGGGATGCGAAACGTTCCTACATTTCCTCTCTCATTGCATCGGCAGATAATCTCCCGGCCACCCTGTTTCGGGTGACCCGCTCCCTTCTTCAACAGGAAGGGCGGGAAGACCCATTACAAGGGCGTGCCGAGGAGTTTAACGGTTATCTATACGATAAAATCATTCAGCTTCGGGACGGATTGGATCAAAATTGGGTAGATTTATTTATTTTTTTATTGATTGATTGATTTAAACTTTTATACCGCCCTTCTCCCGAAGGACTCAGGGCGATGTACAGCCACAAAATAAAAAACAATAAAATATACAAAGTTAAAATATCAATTTAAAATACATATTCGATAATGGCCAAATTAAAACCGTGAATTGACCCAACCTAAAAATACCCCATATAAAATTACAAAATTAAAATTTAAAAATTTAAAAAAATTTAAAAAAATCAGGCCAGTCCCGCTTGGATAAATAAATAAGTTTTTAATTCCTGATGAAAGAAGATCCAGGCGAGAGTTTCGAGACCTGTCTTGTTGAGACCGTTTGGGATAGTTTTGACCCTGTGACTCCCGAGGACATGGACAGGTTGCTGGGAAGGCTGAATGCCACCACATGTTTACTGGACCCATGCCCCTCCTGGTTGGTGCTGGCCATGCAGGAGGTGACACGAGGCTGGCTCCGGGGGATTACAAATGTTTCTTTGCGGGAGGGGGTCTTTCCCGCAGCCTTGAAAGAGGCTGTGGTGAGATCTCCTCAAGAAGCCTTCCCTGGACCCAGCTGTTTTAGGAAATTATCGTCCAGTCTCCAATCTTCGCTTTGCGGTGAAGGTTGTAGAGAGTGCGGTGGCACGTCAGCTACCCCAGTACCTGGATGAAACTGTCTATCTAGACCCGTTCCAGTCCGGCTTTCGGCCCGGATACAGTACGGAGACGGCTTTGGTCGTGTTGGTGGATGATCTCTGGAGGGCCAGGGATAAGGGTTATTCCTCAGCCCTGGTCCTATTAGACCTCTCAGCGGCTTTCGATACCATCGACCATGGTATCCTGCTGCGCCGGTTGGAGGCTTTGGGAGTGGGAGGCACCGTTTATCGGTGGTTCTCCTCCTACCTCTCTGACCGGACGCAGACGGTGTTGACAGGGGGGCAGAGATCGACTCCGAGGTGCCTCATGTGTGGGGTGCCGCAGTGATCGATTCTCTCGCCTCTCCTGTTCAACATCTATATGAAGCCGCTGGGTGAGATCATCAGTGGTTTTGGGGTGAGATACCAACTGTATGCTGATGATACGCAGCTGTACTTTTCCACCCCAGGCCACCCCAACAAAGCTATCAAAGTACTGTCCTGGTGTTTGGAAGCTGTACGGGTCTGGATGGGGAGGAACAGGCTCAAGCTTAATCCCTCCAAGACGGAGTGGCTGTGGATGCCAGCACCCCGGTACAGTCAGCTGCAGCCGCAGCTGTCTGTTGGGGGCGAGTCATTGGCCCCGATGGAGAGGGTGCGCAACTTGGGTGTGCTCCTGGATGGGCGGTTGTCTTTTGAAGACCACTTGACGACCGTCTCCAGGAGAGC
This sequence comes from Ahaetulla prasina, assembly GCF_028640845.1. NCBI lineage: Eukaryota > Metazoa > Chordata > Lepidosauria > Squamata > Colubridae > Ahaetulla > Ahaetulla prasina. Next base: position 265,063,160 of record NC_080539.1, on the reverse strand, counting down.
TTTTTATCAGGTTCGCCTGATCCGCCAGTTGCGTCCCTTCCTGGACCGGGATGCCCTATGCACGGTCACTCATGCTCTCGTTACCTCTCGCTTGGATTATTGCAATGCTCTCTACATGGGGCTCCCCTTGAAGAGCACCCGGAGACTCCAGTTAGTCCAGAATGTGGCTGCGCGGGTTATTGAGGGAGCAGTTCGGAGCTCCCACGTAACACCTATCCTGCGCAGACTGCACTGGTTACTACCTTTAAAGTGCTCCATGGCTTAGGACCGGGATACCTACGGGACCGTCTACTGCCATCGTCTATCTCCCAGCGACCGGTGCGCTCTCACAGAGAGGGACTCCTTAGGGTGCCGTCAGCCAAGCAATGTTGACTGGCGGCCCCCAGGGGGAGGGCCTTCTCTGTGGGGGCTCCTACCCTGTGGAACGAACTTCCCCCTGAACTTCGACAACTACCTGACCTCAGGACCTTTCGCCGTGAACTTAAAACCTATCTATTCCATCTTGCTGGACTGGCTTGAATTTTTAAATATGGGTTTTAAATTCTTAATTTTATAGGGTTGATATTGTATTTTAAATTGGCTATTTGAATAAATTTTTTAAGGGTTGTTTTTAGCATTGTATGTATTGTTTTTTGTTTTTATAGTGGCTGTAAACCGCCCTGAGTCCTTCGGGAGAAGGGTGGTCTATAAATTAAAATATTATTATTATTATTATTATTATTATTATTATTATTATTATTATTATTATTATTATTATTATTATTATTATTATTATTATTATTATTATTTCAAATTAATATAGCTAATGCATATTTTTTACTTATATATATATATATATTTTCTTCATGATATTTTTTTTTACTTATGACAATCTTTATGTATACTGTTATGACAAAATTAAATTTAAAAAAATGTTGCTGCCTGCCATGTTTAAGAACCTACTGTAGTTCTTCAGTAATTGTGAGGGGGAGCAGGATTTGAGTCTCTCAATAAATGCAATATGGCTGATTCTGGGAGTTACATTCTCAGAGACCAATGCAGAAAGGCACCTACGGTCCTATCATTCTGTATGTATGCAGAAATCCCATGAGCAAGAAGATAATTTTAGGGAGCAAACAAATGTGATTTCCAAATACCTCCTACTTACTGAGTGAATTGCAAGCTGATCTGACAAGAGTTTGACCATCATCAGTCAGAATAAAAACCAGAATATGTTTTTTTTCCTTATCTGGACCCAAAGAAAGTTATTTCATGCATACTTTTACATAATTTATCTGGTAAATAATTCAGTATCTCTTCCATAAAACATTTAATGTGTCTTCTGTTAGCTATTCTCTCTTACCTATACCATATGTTCCTATAATTTCTCCTTTTATCTAGAGCTATACGAATTATAGCCTACTATCTCCTCTCCTGAGATTTGGAGCATTTTTTCCCCTATATACACAGTGTCTTTGTTGGTCTTTCACCAAAACATGTGTGGTGGTGTTAGAGTCATTCCTTTGTCACTTTGTGATGTTGGGCACACCCGGATCCCATCTCTGTCCAGCCATGGCTTTACTCCATGAACTCAGTGGCTTATCACATTCGCTATGTCCTAAACATTCCACAGGTGCGAAAAATAATAAAGGGGAGAACAACAACAATGGGAAAGAAAGAATGCTGCAGCTGCTCCGTAGTGGATTTCAAGGTATTGTAACTGTATAATAGCCTGCTCTTCAATCCTGAGGGACATCATGCACATACGGACACTTTCCAACAGTGTAGATGATAGCTGAACCAGCCATTTGCATTCTTTTCTAACTTGCTTCATACTGAAGCTTCTTTCTCTCTCCTCTTCGCATTGTGATTCTCCTTGAATGTGCAGTTCCATTTCTTTATGTCCCTGTTTTCAACAAGTTGCTGAATGCTTAGTTGAAGCATCATCAGAAGTAGCTTCCATAGAAATCAACACAGTGGCTGTTTGAAGGAAATAGCATCTCTAATGGATTCAATGCTATCCCAACAGACATTAACCATAGTGTCATAGTGGGTACAGTGTGAAAAATATCTAAATGGATATGAAGAAAATTATATGAAAAGGGGTTGCTGGGGGGTGGATACCTTCAAGTCATTGTTGACTCCTGGCAATTGTTGAGCTAGTCCTTGCAGTCTCTTAGCAGCTTTTTGGAAGTGCTTTGCCACTGCTGTCTTTCTAGGACTGAAAGACAATGACCATCTCAAAACTACCCAGTTGGCTTTGTGCCTAATGTGGGACTAGAATTCACCATCTCTTGGTTTCTAGGCCAGTGCCTTAACCATTACACCCAACAGTCTCTCTTGTTAAAATGTCATGTATGCATTTATTTATTTTTTTACTTATGACAATCTTTATGTATACTGTTATGACAAAATTAAATTTAAAAAAATGTTGCTGCCTGCCATGTTTAAGAACCTACTGTAGTTCTTCAGTAATTGTGAGGGGGAGCAGGATTTGAGTCTCTCAATAAATGCAATATGGCTGATTCTGGGAGTTACATTCTCAGAGACCAATGCAGAAAGGCACCTACGGTCCTATCATTCTGTATGTATGCAGAAATCCCATGAGCAAGAAGATAATTTTAGGGAGCAAACAAATGTGATTTCCAAATACCTCCTACTTACTGAGTGAATTGCAAGCTGATCTGACAAGAGTTTGACCATCATCAGTCAGAATAAAAACCAGAATATGTTTTTTTTCCTTATCTGGACCCAAAGAAAGTTATTTCATGCATACTTTTACATAATTTATCTGGTAAATAATTCAGTATCTCTTCCATAAAACATTTAATGTGTCTTCTGTTAGCTATTCTGTCTTACCTATACCATATGTTCCTATAATTTCTCCTTTTATCTAGAGCTATAATTATAGCCTACTATCTCCTCTCCTGAGATTTGGAGCATTTTTTCCCCTATATACACAGTGTCTTTGTTGGTCTTTCACCAAAACATGTGTGGTGGTGTTAGAGTCATTCCTTTGTCACTTTGTGATGTTGGGCACACCCGGATCCCATCTCTGTCCAGCCATGGCTTTACTCCATGAACTCAGTGGCTTATCACATTCGCTATGTCCTAAACATTCCACAGGTGCGAAAAATAATAAAGGGGAGAACAACAACAATGGGAAAGAAAGAATGCTGCAGCTGCTCCGTAGTGGATTTCAAGGTATTGTAACTGTATAATAGCCTGCTCTTCAATCCTGAGGGACATCATGCACATACGGACACTTTCCAACAGTGTAGATGATAGCTGAACCAGCCATTTGCATTCTTTTCTAACTTGCTTCATACTGAAGCTTCTTTCTCTCTCCTCTTCGCATTGTGATTCTCCTTGAATGTGCAGTTCCATTTCTTTATGTCCCTGTTTTCAACAAGTTGCTGAATGCTTAGTTGAAGCATCATCAGAAGTAGCTTCCATAGAAATCAACACAGTGGCTGTTTGAAGGAAATAGCATCTCTAATGGATTCAATGCTATCCCAACAGACATTAACCATAGTGTCATAGTGGGTACAGTGTGAAAAATATCTAAATGGATATGAAGAAAATTATATGAAAAGGGGTTGCTGGGGGGTGGATACCTTCAAGTCATTGTTGACTCCTGGCAATTGTTGAGCTAGTCCTTGCAGTCTCTTAGCAGCTTTTTGGAAGTGCTTTGCCACTGCTGTCTTTCTAGGACTGAAAGACAATGACCATCTCAAAACTACCCAGTTGGCTTTGTGCCTAATGTGGGACTAGAATTCACCATCTCTTGGTTTCTAGGCCAGTGCCTTAACCATTACACCCAACAGTCTCTCTTGTTAAAATGTCATGTATGCATTTATTTATTTTTTTACAGAATTTAATTAATTCTACAGCAACTAAAATTACATGTTGCAATTCAACCTCGTAAAAATCTGTATAAAGTAGAGCTATAGATTAAGTTTAGAATATATTCATTCCGTATAGGGTTTTTTTCCCAATGTTTGCCCCCAATATTTTATGCTTTCATGGTACTGTATCAATAACCTGCTAAGATTTCTAGCTTACCAGTATGTTTTTGTAGAACTTGTATAAGTTTGGAAGCTCTTTTCAGTTTGGTTTGGTTTCCTAGCAGTAGATACTTAGTGTAAATATAAGAGTGCAAAAAACAGTTGAGTGCAGTACACTTTTATTGGAGGTGACTAACCATTGCAAAAAGTTAGCTTATTGTAACATAATACAAACAAAGGACATGGAGCTTCACTTTTTGCCTGGTGTTAATAAATTGCTACTTGGAGGTAAACCTTACTTAAGCAGATGCTTATGTTTAGTTATGCCTGCAGTAAATTATAAGGGCCCACAGCAAATATTGAAGTCAACAGAGGGAAAAGAATTTGCTAGCTAGAATTTGTAATGTACTTTCCATGAGTTGCATTATGGCACTATTTTGCTTATTGGATCTAAATCCTATTCAACAATCTAAAGTTAACTCACCATACTTTGCCAAATCAGAATTCACAGACTTTTATCTAGATCCAGGTTTCCTGAATCTCATAAGAGGTTTAAGATCTGTCATTCTGGTTCAAATCCCTTTTTATACAAAAGGAACAAAATCATAAAATTGGATTCAAAACTGAACTTCTCTTAAATATTGGGAAAAAACTAGACATTGTCCAATTTCTTAATCCAGTCAAGAAACCTACTGCCACCAAATACTTTAGCCTTTTCACAGAAATGAAACCATTATATTAGACAAAATAGCATAACATTTACTCTTCTTACTGGGAAGATGAATAGCCATATACTGTGCATCATTCCCTCGTTAATTGATAATATTGAAATGGTGCATTATTTAAAAATCCCAAAAAAAGCCATTATACAATAACACTGTTTAGTATAGGTGGTTCAGAGATGCTAATACATATTTTAAGTTATACATTATTAAACATTAAACAAGTTATACATTATTTTAAATAATGTATATAAATGCTTAATAAACAATAATATCAATACTGCTAATTAACTAAGTTGGCAATTCTATAGCTATTCTAATAGTTACTTAATGGAATTTGGCCCTTTACGTCATTTCCGACAATATACTGTACGTATCTTTTTTTTTTTTTTTTACATTTATACCCCGCCCTTCTCCGAAGACTCAGGGCGGCTTACAGTGTATAAGGCAATAGTCTCATTCTATTTGTATATTTTTACAAAGTCAACTTATTGCCCCCCCAACAATCTGGGTCCTCATTTTACCTACCTTATAAAGGATGGAAGGCTGAGTCAACCTTGGGCCGGGCTCGAACCTACAGTAATTGCAGGTTACTGTGTTCTTAATAACAGGCTTTACCAGCGTGAGCTAAACCGGCCCCTAATCTTACAGTGGAATAGCCAAGTAAAATGTGTGCTTGGAATAAGACAAGGAGAAGGTTGAATCTGGCACAAGAGAGAGGGATACAAAATCAACTAATTGCTCATCAGAAATGTACAGGCCCAAATTAATGCATGCCTCACACAATCCAGCATAGTCAAACTAGACAGCCATCTCTATAGAACTGTACTCTTGTTGAGTATCTCCTTTTCTACAGCCAAAAGAGATTAAGTACAAAAGATGAAGAATCTCTCCCATGGTATCTCTTGGAGCTCACTTTTAACATTTCTCCAGTATTACATTCAGTTGAAAACAGTGAGGAAAACAGGACTAAAATGTGTTACGATTACATATACACAACTGTTTGCCTGGCCTCTTTCTTAATGACTATCATCTGGGTGCAAGGATTGTAAGATGAGAAACAAATTCTTAATGTGCACTGGGCAAAAAAAGAGAAAAAAAGCCCTAAAGCAAGCATACCAGCAGAACAATTAGATGGTTAATCATAATTCTGTCTAGGGGACTCTTTCTCCATTTTTTTCCACTTCAAAGAAACAATGATTTATAAACAATGTTGACTTCTCTCAAGAAATGACTCACTCTTTAGCCCGCTGAAATGTGAAGTAGCAGTAATTACACTACTTCACATTTCAGTGGTATGATACTCTGTATCATAATATAGAACAATACATTCTTTAGATTTTTTGAGAACTTTTCATTAGTACTTTTGGATTCTGAATTGTTTCCATAATCATAACAGATATTTTACCTGTAGAAGCACTTTAAGGCAGAAAATAGGCCTTGCCATTAATTGTGTTGTTCACTGTGCTGACTCCGTTATTCATAGGTAACCGGCACTGGTTATGATGGCTATTGTATTCTTTACTTTTGCTGTGGTTTATATTACCTCCTTTCTTGGGATTCTTGGGAAAGAATGAATGTTTCACAGAAAACGCAAAATGGACAAAATCTGGTTGTCAATAGAATTTTTCTTCTGCCCTGATAATGAGGCGTATTAAAATTCAATAGGCTAGCTAAGGCAGTACAATGCATAGCCCTTGCTACCCTTCGGCCTAATGCTAAGACTTCTGCTGGAATAAGAAAGCAAATAAGATGCTGCCTTTTATTCAGGACTCTTTTCCCACCTTTGTGCTAACTCAGTCCTTCATTGGATAAGGGCCGGTGAATGGCGCAGGCTGGTAAGGCCTGTTATTAAGAACAGCCTGTTATTAAGAACACAAAGCCTGCAATTACTGCAGGTTCAAGCCCGGCCCAAGGTTGACTCAGCCTTCCATCCTTTATAAGGTAGGTAAAATGAGGACCCAGATTGTTGGGGGGGCAATAAGTTGACTTTGTAAAAATATACAAATAGAATGAGACTATTGCCTTATACACTGTAAGCCGCCCTGAGTCTTCGGAGAAGGGCGGGGTATAAATGTAAAAAATAAAATAAAAAAAAATTGGATAAATATTAATCAGAATAGAGCTGGAAGAGATCTTGCAGATCTTCTAATCCAGCCCACTGCTCAGGCAGGAGACCCTATACTATTTCAGACAAGTGGCTTTCCAGTCTCTTCTTAAAAACCTCCAGTGTTGGAGCACCCAACTTCTGAAGGCAAATTGTTCCACTGGCTAATTGTCCTCGAACTAACTAACTTGAAGCTTAAACTGACTTGAAGCTCAACTTAGTTAGGAGAATCATGCGTTAATCTGTAAGAACCCAAATACAAAAAGTGGTACAAAGAATGGTTTGGTTCCATTAATCTTAACAGAGTGAGTCTCCAGCAAAGGAATTCTACCTCAGTAGAAAAACTTAGCAAAAACTCAAAGCTCATTTGGTCACGCCACACTCTTATTACTTTACAAATGATACATGTAGTGCAGCCCCTTATGTACAAAATTTAAACTTCTACTTTATCCCTTAAAATGTATGTTTAAAAAAATAGGAAAGACCTGGAATTCTTTCTTTGAGTACCTTGTCTTCCAATTCAAATTCATGGAGGTCCATGTTGATTATTTAGAGTCAAATGTGACGGTTCCTTTTCTCATCATTGATCCAATATTTCTCCCCTTTTAAAAGCCAAGATAACATCACAGAATTTAGTTTCATGTAAATGAAGGAACATTAAAGGTAAAGGTTCCCCCGCATATATGTACTAGTCATTCCCAACTCTAGGGGGCAGTGCTTATCTCTGTTTCTAAGCCAAAGAGCCAGCGCTGTCCAAAGACGTCTCCATGGTCATGTGGCTGGCATGACTCAACGCCAAAGGTGCACGGAGCGCTGTTACCTTCCTACCAAAGGTGGTCCCTACTTTTCTACTTGCATTTTTTACATGCTTTCGAACTGCTAGGTTGGCAGAAGCTGGGACAAGTAATGGGAGCTCACTCTGTTATGCAGCCCTAGGGATTCGAACTACTGAACTGTCGACCTTCTGATTGACAAGATCAGCGTCTTAGCCACTGATATAGTTTGCAGTGCTTTGTTTAATTAGATGAAAATATAGCTGATAAAATAGACAAACAACTATTTCTATGCAGATTTCTACAGAGCAATTTACAATATAAAATCTGTTACAGGTAATTTTTGGTTTACAACCAGTCACTTAGTGACCATTTTAAGTTACAATGAAGCAGGAAAAATGGATTCACCACCCGGTTTAGTAGTTCCAGTGTCCTCAAGAAATCACTTTTGGGGCATTCTGCAATCAGCTGCATTTATGGCTATTTGCAGTAACACCCCCCACCCCAGCCATCTGACTCAATTTACAACATTTTTGCTGGAAACTGGCATCTACTTCTGGTTTCTGGCAAAAATCGCCCCGGTAGCGAACTATAGGTTCACTTAACAACTGCTTACTGACTGTGATATTTGCTTTACAACTGTCACATTTACTTACTATCACAAAAAAGGTGTAAAATCAGGTCCACATAATGACCTGCTTTATGGATGTCACAACTTATGACCATAACTGTGGAGTTCAATTATGTTCATAAATCGAGGATTGCCCCTATAATAAAAACTAAAACTACATTTGAGAAAGTGATTGATCTTACTCCCTTGTGAGAAAATTTTGCATCTCTAGGCCATCTGTATACCATGTCTACCTTAAGAGATGGGATGCATAGCAATCCTTATTTAGATGACATTTGTCAAAACCAAAGCAGGACTATTCACATTAAACCAAGAACAAAATCCTAATTTTATCCTAGCAGCCTTGTCTTGCCAGTTTCTATCCTGCTTCTTGTAAATCTCTTGCCCGTAGGGGTATCCCCATAGTACGTATGTATTTCCCTTCATCCTCTTCTCGGCAGTGTTTACCTCCCTTTTCATAAAACCTCTAAGCTGGAAAAGGACTTGTTCACTCTACAGGGCCTCCTTTCATTTCACAAACTCTTTTGAGGCATTCCCTTCATGACCAAATCTGGGCTGAATTCCCAGATTAAATTTTAACTTCTGCTTCAATATATTTCATACATCAGTTGCTGTAAATTAGTCTCTGACAAGGCTACCCTCTTGTATTTTGGCACATTCATTCATAAACTGTATAATATATCCATTCCTTATGCAGCTGTCAAATATACAATTAAATTCTAGAATCCTGGCAGGACAGATGGACTAACTAGTTCAAATCAATACATGATATTAATCCACCCCTGCATGGAAACTACTCTTTGACATCATTGCAATCTGATAGACTAATGGGACAACATACTAATGTATGTTAAGTACATAGTTAGCAGAATGTCAAGGTACCGTGTCCAAGAGAAGGGAATCTGGTACTCTCCAGATTTTTCAGCTGCAATTCCCATCATCTTTTTTGGTTGCTCATCTTGGCCAGACTTGATGAAAGTTTACCCCCCAATTTCTGAATAACACTAGGTCTTTACACCTTTGCCCAATGAAATATCTTGGCAGCCTACTGTCAGATAAAGCCAATAACAAATAAATCAGAAACTTTGCAGGTACACTAGTAACATTTACGTTCATCTAATAGTCAACATATGCTATCATAAAGGTAAAGGAGTCCCTGCAGATTTTATTCTGCTAGTTGTTGCCGATGATAGGGGGTGTCGCTCATCTCCGTTTCAGCCTCCGCTAAATTGGCAGGAGCTAGATCGAGCTCAACCTGTCATGTGACATTTGGATCTCGAACTTGGGCTGTCAACTTTCCAGTTGAGAAGCCCAGTGTCTTATCCGCTGAACCATCCCTCACTACCATAAATGGGAGCTATACATATACTAGTCAATCAATGGTGAGATTCATTTTTTTTTACTATCGGTTATGTGTGCGTGGCTTGGTGGGCATGGCGGGGAAGGTTACTGTAATATATCCATTCCCTCCCCAATCCAGGGGAAGGTTACTGCAAAATCCCCATTTCCTCCCAATCAGCTGGGACTTGGGAGGCAGAGAATAGATGGGGGTGGGGCCAGTCGGAATTTTTACTAATGGTTCTACTCAAAATTTCTGCTACCAGTTCTCCAGAACTGGTCAGAACCTCCTGAATACCACCACCATAGTCAATATATACAATCATACATGGAGAAAATTCTTATTAAAGCAGGCTTGTTGCCATCCATAGATGATAGTCTCATTTTCAACATTTTGACCTTTCTCCTTTTAATATATCTTTTTAAAATGTTGCTATAAATGTCTACATTCTTTCCCCTACATAAACCTGAAGTAGAAAACAAGAGAATTAAATTAAAATTCCCCTTAAAAATCACTTTAACATTATTGTTGAAATCTATTCTGGTAATAAATAGCACATTAAAGCCCTAGCCATCTATTGAAGATCTTATGGCATCCTTGCAGCAGAAAGTCCATAAAAATAAACTTGTGATGTGTAGTTTCATTCTCATTCACTTCAATACATGTAACAAAAACTCAACAGATGCTTATGTTACATAAACAATTTGTAATTTGAAGCAGGCTAGGATAATTGTAAGTGTACACTGTCAACTACTTATCCGTTATAGTTCCCTAAATATATATATTCAGTAGAACAATGGATATATGCTTGCCTTCTTAGAAACTTGTTGTGTCTGTGCCCCCCCCGAGCCAGGCCCCCTGCCAGAAAGTGACTTGGAAAGTGAGGGGGAAGGGCCATCAGGACTTTCCTCGGGAGCACCAGCTTCCCTGGCTCAGCTCCAGGAGCCAGAAGTAGGCCAGGTGGAAGAAATAACGAGGCCTCCATCCCCTGACACTTTCCCCCCTAGGCCACACCTCCAGACCCAGCTGATGGCAATCAGGCCTGGCTGGACCCTAGATTTCGTAGGCAGGAGAGGCGGGAACAACAGAAGCAGGGCTGAGGCAGGCCTAGGAAGTGCTGAGTCATGGAGCCACACCCCACAGGATATAAAACCAACGAGGGCTGCTATGCCTCTTCGTAGCAGGCAAATCAACTGCTTAACTAGAGCTGAAGTACTGTTTGTTCCTGGGTGACTCATCGGCATCAAGGGAGATAACAGAGTCACTTTGCATACGCTCGCTAGTTTGCATACGCTCGCTAGTTTGCTGCCAGAGCTGATAGTGCCGGCTAATTAAACCATCACTCAGATGGAGGCGAGGGGGGACAGAACAAAACTATTCTTACTTAGAGGACATGGTATAGGGACTAAAACTTGCTACACTATCCGCTATTGCTCTGAAAAAAGTGAGAATGGTCAATCTTCTATATATTGCTTTAGTTATGTACCTCAGTGGTTCTCAGACGTGACAACTTTTAAGAAGGTTGGATTTCAACTCTGGGACTTGAAGTCAACCCATCTTAAAGTTGGTACATCTGAGAAACACTGATTTAGATGCTACTATTAGTGCTTGGATATTTCATGGGAGCATCAAGTATATCAGTTGTGGGGGATTTTGATTGGCTGGGAAAAGAACTAACCTCTTCTTGCTTTTGCCCAAATCAGTTTAGTGTACCATTTCATTTTTTTAATTTTTTTAAAAATTTAGATGTAAAAGTTTTACATCTAAAACTTTAACACACTCTTTTTGCTGTTCCTTGCTTTTGCAGACTTGCCTTTGAGGAATGAATAATCTGCTAGTACTGATGTTCCATTGTTTAGATCTGTGCACTCAATTAATATCTGAGGTGAAGATTCATGGGCAAATCATCTGAATTATTTACAAGACATCTTATAGTTCTTTTAATCAAGGAAGTAACTGCTCTGATGTCTTTTCCCACCTGACATGTTTCACTCCTCAGACTCTCTGAACTAAGAGTTTTTGACTGTATTAGCAAGACTGTCTTAATGTCTGAATTGGCTCTTAAAGATGCCAAAAAGATTAGCTGTGCACAGGCCAAATATGATTCTTCCTCATGAGCACCTATTTATGTGAACTATTTTTTAAAGAAACAGATGTGTTCTTAAAATAGACTGTTGTCCAGATGCATTGAGGGCAGAATGGGACAACTCACTGCAGCCAACTCACCATGGTCAACTCGCCACAGCCACTTTGCCATGGCCAACTTGCTGTGGGACAACTTGTCATAGCCAACTCGCCACAAAACAACTTGCCTGGGGCAGAATAATAATAATAATAATAATAATAATAATAATAATAATAATAATAATAATAATAATAATAATAATAATAATAATAATAATTTAATTTGTATACCGCCCTTCTCCCGAAGGACTCAGGGCGGTTCACAGCCAAGTAAAATCGACAATAAATAGATACAATACAATAAAAGCAATGATAAAAAACTTATTAAATTTGGCCCATAATTAAAATAAAACCATAAAACCCCAATTAAAATACAAATAATAAAATTTAATAAAATTTAGGCCAGTCCAGCGCGGAAGAATAGATACGTCTTCAGCTCGCGGCGATCAGGGAGTTGACAAAGTCCTGGGGGAAGTTCATTCCAGAGGGAAGGAGAATTCAATTTAATTATTTAAAATAAATAATTAAGAATTAAGAATTGAATTAAGAATTCAATTTAATTATTTAAAATAAATAAAAAAATTTTTTTTAATTTTTGCCATTCACATTTCATTCTATTCCTCCTTTTTCTTCCATTTTTAATGATTTTATTCCACTGTTTCTTTGATATTAGTATAACTCTTGTCCCACAGCACAAACATGATAGTACGTTAGTGTTCAACCTCCTAACAATCTATTGAGAAAAACATTGGAGTCACATATCGCACATATTGCACTGTGTAGTAAAGATACAGGTTTTTAGCAATTCACAATCCCTAACACATGTTATTCTGCAGAAATACCACATGTAGCACACTACCTTTCCAGAAAGCCTTCTTCACTTTTCTAAGTCATAGTAAGGAAATTGACTTAGATGGCATATCTTCTTCATGGCCAATTTCTCACGGTTCTGCATCTTTTTAAGAGTGAATGAACGGTCCCCTTAGTAGTTAAAACTGAAGTGCTAATCTCTTGGCTTGCAATTTGAATTCTAAAGGGGTGGATGGATATGTCTTTTGAGGCTGATTCCTGTGAGATCTAAGCCAGGCCATTTGCTCATCTTCTTCCTAGGTCCAATGATAACCAATGATGCTCCTGTGCCCTTCTCCTTTCTGCATTACACTGTATAATAGCAACAGCACTTAGACTTATATACCACTTCACAGTGCTTTACAGCCCTCTTTAAGTGGTTTACAGAGTCAGCATGTTGTCCCCAACAATCTAGGTCCTCAGTTTACCAACCTTGGAAGGATGGAAGGCTGAGTTAACCTTGAACCAGTGAGAATCGAACTGCTGGCATTCAGCAGAATTACCTTGCAATACTGCATCCTAACAACTGCACCATCACGGCTCTTATAAATACTTGATCGGGTCTTGCTAGGGAATTGAGATGCCAACCACTTTAACCATGCTCCGTATTTGTTCTACAATGGTTAGTATTCTTTGTTTTAGATGCTGTTGACTCCCACCTTGTCCTTTCCTATTTTGGCTCCCATTGGCCTGTACACCCACTAACCACTTTGCTGATATAAGGAGTGATACTGAAAATTCCAGCTTGTTTGTGGGCTCCCCTGGCTCAGAATACATGCCCAAAGGCTTAGAAGGGGAAACCGAGAGGGAGGAGGAGATCATACCATAAACAAAAACAACTCAAGTATTCCAAAATGTAACAAACACTTTGTTTGGAAATTCTTCTATCCTTATTCTTTACTCACTGGGATTTTTTTTTTCTTCAACAAGAAGCAAAACAAAACAAAAAAAAAAAAAAGAGAGAGAGCAATTCATAAAAAAAAATATGTTTCCTATTTTGGTGTCTCACTCAGCTGTTTAGCGGCATACAAAATCAATTTATGCCAGGAAAGAACGGGTGTTCTGCTTTTCGTTAATGATGCCTGTTTGATTCCAATACCAATAGCTAACCCTCTCTAGCATGACTGCACTACTTATGTGATGGGGAAGGGGATGAATACCAAAAATATTTATACAACCAACAATGCAGACAAAGAAAAACTTGTTTAACAAAAAAAAAAGTTAACAACACTGTAAGTGATTTGGCAATTACAGGGCAAAAGAGCAGGGTTATTGTCCTGAACTTCAGACTAAGGCCTATGGATCTTAGACGGTCATGTATCCCACCTTATACGAATGATCCATTGTCCACAAGTGTCATCTCTTTGAAGGGGACATCAATGGAAGCCTGATTCTACTGATAAGAAAGGGGATTTGGGGAGCTTACAGCTGTCCATTTATACTTCAGATCTGGACAACAGGCAGAACGGATGCAAAGTCATCTGGACACAATCTTCCCTATAAGATTGGATACATTTTATTTATATTTACATTGTCCTCATTACTTCCAAATGTGCATCTGGACATAAAACTCTGATTTCCTCTACATCTGCATCTGTGTCTTTTTCCTCATCACTTATTTGACTATCCTGTTTGTTTGTGTGCATGTTTGTCTCTTACATAAGTTTGTAAAGCAGAAGCTTCTGTGTCCACGTGGATTTTGTGCCTGTCTTAATTAACAATCCCGGAAATCTGTTGTTAACAACACAACAAGGCTTGAGGAGGTCTATTGCACAAGTGGTGCTAGGCCAATAGTACTGTCTTTTAGAAATCTCACTTTGCTCAGCTATGTTTATGCAACTTATTGTACAGGAGCCCAAGTGTTATTAATGTGCTGTATGCAAGCACAAATAAAAACAGAGAAAATAATAACATATTCCCCATGTGTAGCTCCCCAATACCCATTGCCACACTTTCCTACTTTCAACATCACACGGATATTTCTTGTTTACTGAAAGGTAAATAGCATGGCAGTTATGGTGTAGTGATTAAGTCATCAACCTAGAAACTGGGAGACAGTGAGTTCTAGTCCTACCTTAGGCACAATGCCACCCAATGTTATATTTTTTTCTGAGCCCTTGGAAGGAGGCAATGGCAAACCACTTCTGAGAAACCTTGTCAGCAATTTTTTCTGGGCAATCTCTCAGAGATTTGTCTGGGCAGTTCCCAAGGACTGGACACAATTTGGACAAGAATTAGACATGCAGGCGGGGGGAGCAAATAGCCTGTAGAGTTACAATTGGCCAATGAAATGAGGATGGAGAGAAGCAAATTCTTTCAGAATAATAACTCTAAGAACAATTACTTGATGACTCTTCACTAAATGGACCTGGAAGAAACCATGAAAGAACTTCAACATTGTCCTGTTGTTTTCATGGGAGAGAAGATGTGGTTTTTGAATGGTCACAAGGCAGAATTTGGGTCATCTTGACTTTCTAATATGAAGTCATGATGACATTATTTAAAGAGCAACTTTATAAAATGGCCAGCATCACTGTCGTTTTCTCCAAAAACTATCAGGACAATATGTCTTTAAATTACGTTATTACAGATTTTAATCTGCTGACTACAGCTGCAAAGACAAATTATGGATATGGATATGTATAATTTATACCATAGCTGTTGAATGATAATAATTGGGATAGAAAAGTCCAACCCAATATTCAGTAACTTTGTTAAATACAATTTGCTGGCAATACAAGCAAATCACATGAATATAGTGATCCTCTTAAAAAGT
Organism: Ahaetulla prasina; assembly: GCF_028640845.1. Taxonomy (NCBI): domain Eukaryota; kingdom Metazoa; phylum Chordata; class Lepidosauria; order Squamata; family Colubridae; genus Ahaetulla; species Ahaetulla prasina. The sequence continues at coordinate 265,047,793 of NC_080539.1, read as the reverse complement.
TTCATACGGCTGCGTGGTGTGCAATCAAATTTGGTAACCAAATAAAAGAACTTCCTCGCTTCCTCCAGATATATTGGGACAACAAAATTACCTGTGTTATGGCATAACACAAGGCTCAACACTCTCCACTCATCTGTGTGAAGTTACGGGCTAGGTTATCCAGTACAGAGTTAGGTAACATCAATATGCAGATCACAAATCTGGGCAGAACAGGAGATCTTCTTGAAGAGGTTTTATAATATCTGGAGGCTGTTGGATCTGCATGGGGAAGAACAGATATGACTCATGATGGTAAAATGTTGAGAGAGAAAGAGCGAGAGAGAGGATAGATAGATAGATAGATAGATAGATAGATAGATAGATAGATAGATAGATAGATAGATAGATAGATAGATAGATAGATAGATACTGAGCAAGGGTGCAGTTAAAGAACTGTTGAACCTAGGTATAGCAAGAACTGGAGCTGGCTGGTGATTCTGCAAGGAAACCAGCCAGAATCATGCAGCATCTTAGGATGTCCAAAGCCATATCAAACAGCCATCCTGAAGCCCAAAACGGGGAAGCACCTTCTGATTGAATTGTTGCAATGTTGCCCTTGAAGAAGGTTCAATTGGTCCTGAATGCAGTAGTACCTAAAAATAACACCAAAAAACATTTTGGAATAACCCGAAGCTACAGTGACTCTCAATAGGCTTCTGGGTTCAATTCAGCATTTTGGTTAACAACTTGGCATAGGGCCAGGTTGTTTGCAGGACTGCCTGTTCTCAAAACTATCTGGCTATCCTATTAACTATTTGGCTATCCTATTAAATCCAATAAAAAAGTTATTCTCCCAAGTCTTTTCATGAAATAACTTCATTTTATACGACCCAGGCAGTTTTCCTTATCTATGGTGGCCTCTGCCCTTTAGAACAATCTGCTCCCAAAATAGGATAAACGTCAGGCTTCACATAAGAACAGTCTCATTTTCTGGGCCTTGGAATCAGAATGAGCTTGGGTTCCAGTTATCAACCTCCAGAACATTTTAGACGTTTTCACTGTTGTTTTATTATTTCGTATGGTTTTTTGGTTTTTGATATTTGTGGTTTTATTTTCTTTCCTTTTTTTGTACATCATCCAGAGCCACATGGTCTGAGTTGGGTGGCCATATAAATATTTATGTAAATTAGCAGAAAAAATGTAGAATGTTACAAGCAATAAACTTTTCAGAACACTATGAAGAAACCTAGTTTGGGGTGGGTTGGTAGAGATGAGTTTCCTTGCCAGTTGAAACTAAGTGAATGCCAGTTCAAAGTCAAATCCTGATCTGAAATGCCTCACATTTCCTTTCTGCAACCCCCTATTTTCTAGTCCAGCTGCTGTGGCCTAGAAGTGGAGCTCTTGCCTCACAATCAGGAGGCTGTGAGTTTGATCCTAGGTAGAGACAGAAGTAGAGTCTCCTGCTTGGGCAGGGGGTTGGACTAGATGACCTGCAAGATTAACTCAGTTAATCTTTCACCTTCCCTTTCCTCCTTCCTTTCTTCTTATTTATTATTGCAGTCATGCCTAAAAGCCCCAATGGAGCTTAGGTCACCACAATACTAGAAGCTACACAAACACATAGGAACACGTCTATCGTGCCTACAGGGAGCTCACAGCATAACAACATGAAAAAGTGCAGGCAGGAGAAAGAAGAAAAGCAAAGCCTGAAACGACCACAGAGTAGCCCAGGTTTTAGCTCCCCGTTCTCTTGCCAAACAGACCTCCTGTCTGGCATTTCTTCTCTCCACTGTCCATCCTGTAGCAGGCAAGTGTGTCTACCTGAGCTGCCCAAAACAAGGCTGACTCCCCTTGTGATGCCTCTTAGACAGTTGTCAGGTTTGGATAACCATCTCTAGATTTCCTCATGGAACGTGCTGTTCCTCTTTGTACTATTCCTCTTTGTACTATTAACCCTGATTTTCCACTGCAGTAAACAATAAAAAGGCAAGATAGATAGCCCTTCAGACCATTCCAGCTGGGCAGCCGCACTTGAGCCATTATCCATTATTCCTCTCCCCCTCCCTGTTCGCAGTCTCATTTTCAAGTTCTTTTCTCTTCTTGACTTCATCGGCTCTCTCCAGCCCACAGGCTGCCTCGAGAGTTTATTTCCTTTGTTCTTTCACACAAGATTCTCAGCAGGAGGGAAAAATGCCATCCAGCCTCTTAGCCTGAACCACATAATCCCATAGGTCCATACCAGCCTCTCAAGGAGTCCAGAGATACTCCAGATCATGGCTTAAATAGGAGAAAAGAGGTGTGTTGCACCTTAGTTAGTTTCCTTTCTAGTCATTTCTCTGTGAATTCTGTCTTCTACTGCCAAGTGAAGAATTAAAGAGGAAGAGTTGCCTCACTTCCTTAAAGACCATGACATGATTTCACAATTCTGAGACTAAAAAGATAGAAAAGAGGCCCAAATGAGAAACCACTTTTTTATTTCTATGCTTCTAATGGGCTTCATGTGGGACTGAATATATACAGATGGGCATATTTCAGGCAGTTACGTATTGTACCAGGAATGCTCAAAGATTTTATATCATCTAAGTTTCAAAGGGAACTACAACCTGATCCTCATTCTGCAAATTAGCAATCAGAATGCAATTTACCCTCCATGCTTAACACATCATCTGTTTAAGCAGGTTAGTTTGGGGCTCATAAATAATCCCAAACTGCATATAAAATGCATTTGCAAGTGTGTAACTTTTCAGTTAACATCTTCACAATACCCAGTGATGAAATTCAAATTCTTTTACTACTAGTTCTATGGGTGTGGCTTGGAAGGCTTGGTGTGGCTTGGTGGGCATGGCAGGGGAAGGATACTGCAAAATATCTATTCCCTCTCCACTCTGGGGCCAGCCAGAGGTGGTATTCGCCGGTTCTCCGAACTACTCAAGATTTCTGCTACAGATTCTCCAGAACCTGTCAGAACCTGCTGGATTTCATCCCTGCCAATACCTCTGAATCAGAATATCCTACCTATTATTTTCTCAGAATAAAAAATAGCAGATTAGTTCAGGAACAGTATAATATAATTATGAATGAACAGATGCAAAATTATCACAGATTAGAAATAGAGTGATCTGATATTCCTCTATATCACTCTTCATAAAATGTGTCATTTACAGTGCAAATAAGCTTCTAATGTCGATGGTATCATTTGAAGATGGAAGAAATTAATTGGATTGGGAGGGGGTTGAGGAGGGAAAATGCCATCCAGCCTCTTAGCCTGAACCACATAATCCCATAGGTCCATACCAGCCTCTCAAGGAGTCCAGAGATACTCCAGATCATGGCTTAAATAGGAGAAAAGAGGTGTGTTGCACCTAGTTAGTTTCCTTTCTAGTCATTTCTCTGTGAATTCTGTCTTCTACTGCCAAGTGAAGAATTAAAGAGGAAGAGTTGCCTCACTTCCTTAAAGACCATGACATGATTTCACAATTCTGAGACTAAAAAGATAGAAAAGAGGCCCAAATGAGAAACCACTTTTTTATTTCTATGCTTCTAATGGGCTTCATGTGGGACTGAATATATACAGATGGGCATATTTCAGGCAGTTACGTATTGTACCAGGAATGCTCAAAGATTTTATATCATCTAAGTTTCAAAGGGAACTACAACCTGATCCTCATTCTGCAAATTAGCAATCAGAATGCACTTACCCTCCATGCTTAACACATCATCTGTTTAAGCAGGTTAGTTTGGGGCTCATAAATAATCCCAAACTGCATATAAAATGCATTTGCAAGTGTGTAACTTTTCAGTTAACATCTTCACAATACCCAGTGATGAAATTCAAATTCTTTTACTACTAGTTCTATGGGTGTGGCTTGGAAGGCTTGGTGTGGCTTGGTGGGCATGGCAGGGGAAGGATACTGCAAAATATCTATTCCCTCTCCACTCTGGGGCCAGCCAGAGGTGGTATTCGCCGGTTCTCCGAACTACTCAAGATTTCTGCTACAGATTCTCCAGAACCTGTCAGAACCTGCTGGATTTCATCCCTGCCAATACCTCTGAATCAGAATATCCTACCTATTATTTTCTCAGAATAAAAAATAGCAGATTAGTTCAGGAACAGTATAATATAATTATGAATGAACAGATGCAAAATTATCACAGATTAGAAATAGAGTGATCTGATATTCCTCTATATCACTCTTCATAAAATGTGTCATTTACAGTGCAAATAAGCTTCTAATGTCGATGGTATCATTTGAAGATGGAAGAAATTAATTGGATTGGGAGGGGGGGTTGAGGAGGGGGAAAACCTAGGTACATTTTTAAAAAAAAAAAAAGTGGATGCATGATAATTAAAACAGATACTACCTATCCCTAACATACTATAGAAAGTTGGGAAGAGGATTTTTATAGCTTTTGTATCACTGTTAACCACACACATTCCATTTAGAGTATGTAAAACACTTAGTGCTTATACTCCACTCTAACTTATTGGCAAGACCTAATATTTCACTACTAGTACCAGCAATTTTGTTATGACAAACATGAACACCACATGGAATGTACATTCTAGCTCTTTTAAAGCCTCTCTGACTAACTCAAGTTCACATTATTAATCTGAAAAAGGAACTTCTTCATGAAAGCAAATAATCAAAATATTCTGGTGGTCTGTTTTGCAAAACATAGGTGGGAACAGGACAAAAAAATCTTGTTCAAATAAAGCTAAATTGCTGTGGAACAGACAAAATAACTTATATGTAAGTATAGACTCACTTAGGTGACACTGGCCTCTGTTAGTTGTTTATGATGGTATAACGTATAGAACCCTAGTTTACAAATATGTGGAAAAAATATGGCCATGTTTTATTTTCATTTTATCTTTTCCTATGACCATATGTGGGTACAATTTATCAATATTATAGGGGAGACAGGGAATCGGATAGAGGTAATGTGCAATTTTGAAATGGTATCAGATTTTGGGGGGGGCTCAGTTCCAACCAATGTATTTCCCACATGCATGGCATTAGCATTGCATAGCATAATTTGACCAGGCTTGCACTTAATGTACACTTGCTGCTCTATTTGTCCAGCCAATGATTTCAGTGCAACCCAGTTAAAAATAGGTCTGCAACTACAACAGTAGCAAGAAGCAGAGTTTGTAGTTCATTAGCTCAAAATATCCTCATACACATGGGTAAATCTCCCGAGACATTCCCTCCACTGTTTATTTAAGATTGCATTTGATGCATGGCTGTCACATTTCTTCTTTTGTAGACAATTACACAAATTTTACCCACATATGCTAGAACTTTTAAAATGTCATTGAGGAGAAGAAAGCAATGGTATGTACGTTGGCTCCAATTCTTTTTCTACTAACGCAGGGGTATCAAACTTGCATTGTCACAGTGGCGTAACGTGATGTATCAGGACTTTTTCCCCCTTTGCTAAAAAGATGTGGCCAGTGCATGACACATCCGACCCAAAGGCCGCGAGTTTGACAGCCTTGTACTAATGGCCTTTTAGTGTATCACAAGTTGTTCCCCCTCCAAACTTTTGCAACAGTTGGTAATGGTGTGGGGAGGGGAATGTTCCACCTAGAATCCAAGCAGCATGTAAGTACATATGGCTTATATTGGATCAACTAGTAAAGCCCAGTTCTCCTATTTCCCCTAAAGTTCTTCTCCATAGTGGAGAATTAAATAGCTTACCTGGGGTAGAAAGTCTCAAAACAAGATTCCAACTAAAACTGGGGATTGATCCAAGAGAAAAGTTGAATAAATCTCCTAGCAGGAAGCTATAAGGTTTATCAAGGTCTTTTCTGCTTCTACAAAAGCTGGCTTTCATTAAGCCAGCTTTAGTACCAGCTCTCCCCTCCTTCATCCCAGGAACACACACAACACATTATCTACATCTCCTTCATTGCTTTTCTCTAATGAAAAGCAGAATCACACCTAGGAAAAGAAGGGTGAGATATTGTGGAAAAAAATAGCCTTTTTAGAGTCAGAGTTTGCAAACAATTACATGCATGCAGTTTCAATTGCTTGCCCATAAACAAAGCATTTATTGTTGTGATAACTGGCACGTACTTATTGAAACATGTTTTCTCAGAATTTTAATGGAATCAGCTAGCCAAGATTAAAATGTATCATATATATCAAGGCAGAAGAGGGAAAACTGTTTCATATATTTCTCCCAAATCATAACATAATTTGTCTAAGCGGCTTGGCAAGTTTGCGTTTTTACATCTGAACAAACTAGTTGCTACTGAGAAGTATAGCAAACAGAAAGCAAGTCAAAAAGATGAATGATCCAGACATATATACTCATCCCCTACAGACTGCTTATAAATAATTTGCATTAGTTTTCCGGGATTAAAACTTTTGAAAGCTATTATGTCACTTGACATCTTCAGCGTGGTCTTTTTCAATGCTGAGTTCTTTAATTAAGTAACATGTACTTAAAAATCAAGATACTAATATATTGCTCGTACTCCTATTTCCCATTTCCCCATTTTCAGCAATTAAACCTTTCCCTACCACATATAAAGTCAATGTATTGACCCAGCATCAAAATGTCTGGTTAGTTCTGTGTGACAAAAGATGAAATTGTCAGCTCAGAGATATGTTTTCTTTGGCCATAATTGAACCCACAACATGATAACTTGTAATTGCATCTCTCCCGAACTTGGAGCTGAAATCCATGTACATATGCAAATGAGCGTCATTTGTGCATGAAGGCTATTTATTCTCTCCGTTTAGCTGAGAAGATCCTCTATAATCTGGAAGAAGTCACACAATGCGTCCATGTTTGAAAAGATAAATAGGTGACATTTTTCCTGCCTTGCAGGGTGATTTGGGGTAAACATAACAAGGATTGCAAAACACTCTTGCAATTTCCCTTAATATCAACAAAGAGCAGAGTTCCCAGAGTGAGAAACCGAAATCAGCTTTAACAGACTGCACCTGGAACATCTCTCTCAACTTAATCCACTCGCTTTGCACCATTGAGATGTAAGCACAGCCTTCAGGAGCCAGTTGTAAGTTCTGCCAACCTGTTTATTATTCTTCCTTCTTTGGGGGACTGCTCCATTTATACAGTAGGCTACTCTCTGTAAGCATTGCTATCCTTTGGAATTCAGCAGCAAGACTGAGTAACGTGGCCACTGCTTATTGACTGCATGCTTTAAAATAGGCGACTAACCCATGCCAAATAGCCAGGAGAAGTCATTTACAGTTCAGTCTCTCTGAATAAAGTCATCATTTGTTCTAATGTTTGTGAGCCATTTTAGATTCATAAACATTTTCTTGTGCTACTAAGAGGTTATCCAAGTGCAACTAGCCCCAGTTAGATCATTCTCCAAAGACCACAGCAAGGCCTGGTCAGATAAACCGATCGTTAACATCTTTATGATTCTGTTTTTCATTATCTTAAAAATGTATTTGATGTTGTCCCTTTTCCAGTAGAAATTATGGAGCAAAGTGCAGAACAGATTTTAAAAGTGTCATTGTCCAGCAGAGTGATCTCTGAGCGGTACATGATGACTTCTTTTTGCAGTTTATATTATTGTGCAGTATTGTCGTCATCCCTATCTGAGATCTCAAACGATGAGGTCCATAAACCAGCTTTATTATAAACACCAGTGTCCTATCTGAATCCATTTGAAAGTTTGTAAGGGTGGGGTGGGGGACAATGAAGCTTAAACCTAGGTCAAACTAATCCATTAATATTATAATCTTCTAGCCTTCCTTGGGCTTAATTCCAAACATGCCAGAAGGAAATGAAGGAGAAGAAAGAAAAGGAAGACTGGGTGGGTTGTTGTTTTTTTTGTTTTTTTTTTGGCCATTTCTTTTTAGCACCAGTGGAAAATCCTGCTTAAAATACTAAACTGAGTATTTTGACTGCCATGTTTTTAATAAAATACAGAGTTTTGTTGTCCTGCGCTTGGGAATGCTTAGATCTCTGAAATTGTAAGATACAGATATAGATAGAGTCATTAGCTTCTTCATTAATTAGGCCAACCTGCTTCACCATTTTATGATGGCAAAAATCAGAAAGCAGTTCACTCTAGAATGTCAGCTAAATGCCTTGATAGGAGGGACAGGAAAATATGTGAAACTAAATAAATGCATGCTTGTGAATAGACACACATGTGCATACAGATTCCCCTTTTTCCCCTTGTGAGTTTAAAAAGGAAACTAAAAACTCCTATTTCCCAAAAGTTGCCTCAGTTACTTTACAGAATGTGTCAACATGAATAATGATATCAAGAGATCTGCCAAAAACACCATAGGAAGGACTAAAAGTGCACAGACTGCAGCAGGCAGACAGTTATGCATAAGGTATGCCTGAACTGGAAATGGTCCTTAGAGAAAAGAGATCGCATAGATCAGGCCTCTACTGAAGTTAATATCCAAAACAAAAGTACTTCAGATTTGTACAAGAGGAATGTAAAACTCTTTGAAAGAAGTGTGGAGGCATGTACAAATTTATTTATTTTTTAATTGTTAAAATAGCGGCCTCTTTCTAGAAAGTTGTTTTTTAGAAGCTACTTCAGGCTATCTCCACAGACTTCTACTTGCAATGACTTCCCAAACTCAACTCCAATCATGTCATTTTTTAAATGCAAAATTCTAATTTAAATTGAATCGGGGTTCATTTGCACAGGCTGTTAAATATTACAGTTCTCTTCCCTATTTCCAGATTGGTTTGTAAAGTACATGTATATGTACGTATAATTTGGGACCAAGTTACCTGAGGCACTGTCTTCTCCCAGTTGTCTCTATCAGCGCAATTTGGTCCAGCAGGCTGGGCATGTTACAGGTCCTGTCAGCCAAGGAATGGCAGGGACTAGGAGATGTATCTTCTCTGCCCTCTGGAACATCCTTCTTTCAGAGATCAGGATGAGCCTGACCTGGTTTACCTTTCAGAAGAACTTGAAAACATGGTTATGTGCTTGGGCCTCGGCCCACAGGGATGTGAATGGCTCTGTTTTCTGGCCGTATTGATATTTATGTTGATAATTTTCCTCAGTTGAATATGAATGAATGAATATTTTAATTTGTATACCGCCCTTCTCCCGAAGGACACAGGGCGGTATATATATATATATATATATATATATATATATATATATATATATATATATATATATATATATATATATATATATATATGTCTTGGTTGTTCGGTTTTCTCCGTGTAAGATTGGAAGTGTCTTGGCGACGTTTGACGAAGTCTCATTCGTCATCTTCAGGCTTCAGCTTCGTGCTTCTGGGAGCAATGTGTGATCGCAGCTGTTTCTTCCTTTTAACTGCTAGTGGGGTTTGAACTGATTGGGTGGGAGCTTGGCTGTGCTCTGATTGGATGGGGTTTTTCTGTGCTCTGATTGGCTGGGGTGTGTCCTGTGTTGGTGGGGGCTTGGTTGTGCTCAGTCTAGTCTGTGCTGCAGGGGGATTTGAGCTGGTGAGCTGCATAGCTGTTGTTTGGCTTTGTGGTCGTGCTACATCTTCATAGTGGGTGTCAGTCTGCTGCATGAATGGATTGGAGGGGTTTGAAATGGCTAATGTTGCAGCTGCGGTCTGGCTTCTGGTCCTTGGTCGTGCTTCATGATCAGTGTGGGTTTGGGTCTGCTTTCTGGGTGGATGTGCGGTGGTGACATCCTGTGTGGACCTTGTGAGTGTGGGTCTGGTGTCATTCCTCGTGTTAGGGACTCGTTTGGCAATAAGGGCGGGTTTCCATATGGCTGGTAGGCGGAGGTGTCATCTCGTTTGTTCATGCTGTGTGGGTGTTTTCTATCTCAATGGCTTCTCTGATTATTCTGTTGTTAAAGTGTTCAGTTTTGGCGATAGTTCTGGTCTTTTAAAGTCAATATCATGTCCTGTGACTTTAAAGTGTTGGACCAGGGAAGAAGTTGGTTCCTCTTTTTTGAATGAGTTCTTGTGTTCTTCAATGCGTGCACTTATTCTTCTGTTGGTTTGTCCAATGTATGTGGTGGGGCAGGCGGTGCATGGGATTTCATATACTCCTTGATTTTCTAACTCAATTTTGTCTTTGGGGTTTCTTAGGATGGTGGATATTTTTCTGTTTGTGCAGAATGCTGTCTTGATGTTGTGTTTGTGGAGGATCTTGCTGATTCTGTCTGTGGTGCCTTTTATATATGGGAGGAGGGCTGTGCCGTTTTCTTGTTCTCTGTCTTGGATTTTAGTGGGGGGTTCTTTTTGGATTAGCTTGGTAATCTTATTTGTTTGGAATCCATTGGATGTTAGTACGTTAGTGAGAGTGTCTAGTTCGGGTTTTAGGTGTTGTTCATCAGCTAAGCATTTTGTTCTGGAGATGAGTGTCTTGGCTACGGTGTTGATCTGTGCTGGGTGGTGGTGTGAGAGTGCGTGCAGATAGCGGTTTGTGTGTGTTTTCTTCTGGTAGATGGTATGTCCTAGGGAGCCATTGGGTTTTCTGTAGACTATATATATATATATTCTGTAGACTATATATATATATATATTTGTTTTCTGAGGTTTTCGCGGGTGTTTGTATGTAGGTCTTTGGTTATTCGGGTTTTCTCCCGCGTAAAATTGGAAGTGTCTTGGCGACGTTTCGACGAAGTCTCATTCGTCATCTTCAGGCTTCAGCTTCGTGCTTCTGGGAGCAATGTGTGACTGCAGCTGCTTCTTCCTTTTTAACTGCTAGTGGGGGTTTGAACTGATTGGGTGGGAGCTTGGCTGTGCTCTGATTGGATGGGGTTTTTTTGTGCTCTGATTGGCTGGGGGTGTGTCCTGTTTGGGTGGGGGCTTGGTTGTGCTCAGATTAATCTGAGTTGCAGGGGGATTTGAACTGGTGAGTTGCAGTCACACATTGCTCCCAGAAGCACGAAGCTGAAGCCTGAAGATGACGAATGAGACTTCGTCGAAACGTCGCCAAGACACTTCCAATTTTACGCGGGAGAAAACCCGAATAACCAAAGACCTACATATATATATATATATATATATATATATATATATATACATATACATACACATATATATTTTCTTTTGTCTTATACCATAATCGTTTTTATCTGTTTTATGATTGTTTGCAGCCCAGAGTCTAAAATAGGCACCTATAGAAATTAATTAATTAATTTGATTTTATTCTAATTAGTTATTTAATTTGCGCATTTTCATGTGTATGGGATTTTGTATGTATTTCCGTAATAATATCAGGGTTTTTTGGGGGAGGGGTGAAAAGATTTGCCAGCAGTTTTGACTTTTCTTTCTAGGTAATTTGAGTAACTGAAATCTGAATTTTCTCTTCACGGTCCTATATTTTAATCTAATTGCAGCTATGTAGCAAAAATCTTTTGCTGTTTTTTTTTTTTTAGTTTCTACCTCTTCTTTTCACCTTGTTGAAGTTCTATTGTAGTTTAGATATAGTTCAAATCATTGTTTCATTAATATAATGATTAATTATATAAAGCGTTCTTATTTCTTTTCAGGAAAGATTCCTTTCCAAAGATGGCCACTTCCTATTCTTTAAAATATATTTTTAAAAGGAAATGACCCTGTTCTTCAATATATTTTCAAACGAACATATGCTCTTCTGGCCTACCAGCCACACACCCTGGTGTCATAGACCATCAGGTCAATAACAGCATATTTTTCAGACTATTAAAGAGAGAACACAGTGATGCCTTTAAATGTAATCTGCTGTGATCCAGAAAGCCCATATGTCTTCAGGCAAAGTAAAAAAACAAGGGGGGGGGGTGAGGGCGTCAAGATTTTACTACTGCATAAAAATGCCCTGGCAATAATAAAGAGGAAATTAAATTTCTTCAAACTACATTACAGTGACATTATGAGCCTATCTTGAAACCACAACAAGCCCCCCAAAGGCGCTCCTTGCCATTGCATTTCTGTCCTTAACTTGTCTCCCATTGCTTGAGGTCAGTTAAGGACACGGAGTTAAGCTAGTTCTTAATTCTTTCCGACCCTTGGTTTCACTTAACCTCTCTTCTGAAACAGTCATGGAGGCTCATTTTTCATAGAAGAATTCTATGATAATTGCACAAGGAAAGAACTAGTCCCGTAGAGCCTCAGCCATCTGTAAGAAGATTCTGCCTTCTGTCGACTGGCCTCCTGCCAAAGTCTCCCTTCCCTCATGGCTGTGTGCAGACACAAACCCACACACGCATAAACACAAATGCCCCATTTGTAAGATGGAAACGATGGTTATGATTTTGCCTCGAGGCAGGAAATAAATCTGTATCTACAGCATTATCCTAAATGAGTCTGTTCAGAAATACTGTACACCAGGGGTGAAATCCAGCAGGTTCTGACAGGTTCTGGAGAACCGGTAGCAGAAATTTTGAGCAATTCGGAGAACCGGCAGCGGAAATTTTGAGTAGTTCATAGAACCAGCAAATACTACCTCTGGCTGGCCCCAGAGTGGGGTGGGAATGGAGATTTCGCAATATCCTACCCGCAGGAGTAGGGAGGGGAAGGGGATTTTACAGTATCCTTCCCCTGAAGTGGGGTGGGAATGGAGATTTTACAGTATCCTTCCCCTGAAGTGGGGTGGGAATGGAGATTTTACAGTATCCTTCCCCTGCCAAGCCCACTAAGCCATACTCACCAAGCCATGCCCACAGAATAGTTTAAAAAATGTGGATTTCACCATTGCTGTACACTTCAGAAAATGCCACAGAAATTATGTCCATTTCTAGGAAATGGATATAGAACAATGATACAGGTAGGCCTCGACTTACAACAGTTCGTTTAGTGACCGTTCAAAGTTACAGTGGCACTGAAGAATGCGACTTATGACCCCTTTTCACAGTTATGACCTTTGCAGCATCCCCATGGTCATGTGATCAAATTCAGATGCTTGGCAACTGACTCATACTTATGATGGATGCAGTGTCCCAAGGTCATGTGATCACCTTTTGCAACCTTCTGACAAGCAAAGTCAATGGGGAAACCAGATTCAGTTAACAACTGGGTTACTAACTTATCTACTGCAGTGATAGCATGAAAGGTCCTAAATTGGGGCAAAACTCACTTAACAAATGTCTCACTTTACAACAAAACACTTCAGCTCAATTGTGGTGGTAAATCAAGGACTACTGTGCTGAATGGTTTTCATACATCCATGATTTTACTCCAATATGTGATACGGAGTTTGGACTTTAAGCTGAACTCTTTGGATGCAGCACAAACACACAAACTATTTAAACCAAATGTTTTTAGATCTCATAGCTATAGAAGAAATCCTGAAAGGATGTTAGATGATGAAAGTGTGATACCAAGGGAGAAGAAGGAATTTTAAAAAGTTAGACTGATGGTTGTGACCATGCAACTATGGTCTCAAATGAAGTCCTATTTTGTTTTGTTTTTTATGTGTGTTGTGACATATGGGAGCAGCTACTATCTTGAGTATTTGGAACACACTTGCCGCCACCAGTAGACATCTCTGCATAAGCTGATGTGATTTGATGGCCTTGAGGAAGTACATAGCAGTTGATATGTGCAATAGTTTATGAATTTCTGAAGGGGATATGACTTCATTTGGTTTTAATATCAGCACTTCTACCACACGCTATTCCTTTGATCTGACCCCATCTAGACTTTTAAGGAATCTTTCTATAGCTACTTTGCATCTAATATATCTTGGGGTGTCAGCAACAGAATTTTATCCTAAGTGTAATTTATGAAATTGGTTAAGATGATTGATAGTCACCAGTCTGGGAGATTTTGTCAGTTAAGAGTTAGCCTCAAAGTGCAATATTAAGATTTTACTGTGTGGTTACCTTGCTTAATTTATAAAATGTTATGGTTTTTCTTACCATTGATAAGCATCAGAGGTGGGTTTCAGCAGGTTTTGACCAGTTCTGGAGAACCGGTAGCGGAAATTTTGAGTAGTTCGGAGAACCGGTAGTAAAAATTCTGACTGGCCCCACCCCCATCTATTCTCTGCCTCCTGAGTCCCAGCTGATCAGGAGGAAACCAGGATTTTGCCGTAACCTTCCCCTGGAGTGGGGAGCAGAGGTGGGTTTCAGCAGGTTCTGACTAGTTCTGGAGAACCGTTAGGGGAAATTTTGAATTGTTTGGAGAACCGGTAAATACCACCTCTGACTGGCCCTGCCCCCAATCTATTCTCTGCCTCCCGAGTCCCAGCTGATCGGGAGGAAATGGGGATTTTGTCGTAACCTTCCCCTGGAGTGGGGAGGGAATGGACATTTTATAGTATCCTTTCCCTGTCACACCCCCAAGCCATGCCATGCCCACCAAGCCACACCCACAGAACCGGTAGTAAAAAAATGTGAAACCCACCACTATTAAGCATCACTTAATTTTCCATTGCTTCTTACATTTGATTTATTTGCACCATTAGGAGTTGGACAAAATACAAATTTAACAAATATTGATCTCTGTGTTTATTTGAAGCAGAGAATAGGAATAGCATGGATAATTGTTACAGTGGAAAGGGAAAAGTACAGATTCTTTGAAAAATCAGTAATGAAACTAGTACTTTTTCACTAGTACATAACATTTAGTGTTAGGGATCAGCAGTGAGGTAGCAAAATCTATAGATAACAATGTGATGGGGAAAAAGATTAAATGGGACCACAAGCTCTCCAGCTATTAAATCCCCCAATTTTAAGAACGAATGGTAAGTGAGATAGGTCTCATACCCCAGATCTGTATAAGGAAACTCTGACAGGTAAGATATGAATATCTTGTGATTTTTAACAATTCAAAGGGGCAGCAAGGTATTATTTTTTTTAAGCCAAAAAAATAAATTTTCCCAAGAACTAAAAATTCTTATTGCAGAACTATAGTGAAAGAATATAAACTAAATCAGAAATAAAATAATTGCTGAAAAGTTTCCTATAGTGTTTGAACAAATGGACCCTTAATATGTATTAACGATCTTTGAAAGTAAGAGTAAATGGTCCAAGGTCTATAAGCTGGTGGATACTATGTAAAAGCTGAAGATTAGCTCTTCGGTCAACTCTTGGCTTTTGTTAAAATATAATCTTTGTTCTTTAATGACTTAATTCATTTTATGTATTCTCTTTTTTGTGTCTTAATATATTGTTAAAATATATTCTAAATAAGATAAAATAATGAAATTCTCTGTCTTTTCCTTTTATTTATTGAGCCTTCAAAATTCAAGATATGACAGATGTTTCCTGATGGACTTTAGGCTGTTCATTACCCTTACTCAATTAATCTAGTGATGACGATCTCAAATATATTTGGAAGATACAAATTTCCAAGAAAAAAAAACATAGCTGGGATGACATCAAATTATCCAGGGAGGAGAAAACATAAATGGAATATTTTATAAAGGGCTCAAAAAGAATGTCTCCAGACTGATGAATGAGAAGTCAGATTGTAGATGAACATCTATAGGAGTAAGAAAATAGAGTTGATTTAAATCTGAGCTGATGGGGCTGAAATGTAACAAAGCCTTTACATTCAAGTTACTCACAGAAAACATTAGCTCTACATTCATCAGGTATTAAAGATATATATATATATATATATATATATATATATATATATATATATATATATATATATATATATATATATATATATATATATATATATATATATGTTTTCTGACCAAAGACCTACATATATATATATATATATATATATATATATTTGCATTTATATCCCGCCCTTCTCCGAAGACTCAGGGCGGCTTACACTATGTCAAGCAATAATCTTCATCCATTTGTATATTATATACAAAGTCAACTTATTGCCCCCAACAATCTGGGTCCTCATTTTACCTACCTTATAAAGGATGGAAGGCTGAGTCAACCTTGGGCCTGGTGGACTTGAACCTGCAGTAATTGCAAGCAGCTGCTGTTAATAACAGACTGACTTAGCAGTCTGAGCCACACAGAGGCCCTATTCTATGCTAATGGTCATTACAAGAAACCTACTAATGAAACTGCCACTTTTGTAATGCTTTTGTATAAATCTGAGCTATGTCCAGATCTGGGAAATGTACAGTAATAAAGTTCTGTTTATCACATCAGAGAACCTGTAAGGTTAGAGAAGGGAAGGGAAGGGAAGGGAAGGGAAGGGAAGAAGGAAGGATTAGAAGTGCCATATTCCTGCTTATTGTTGTCTCTTTTCTAATAGATGGGTATGCTTCAAAACTAAACTGTGGACTGTTCCCACCTAGTTTTTTTATTATCCAAGAAAGCTTATATAGTCCATTCATGGAAATAAAAATGATGCTACTTTCATGTATTCCTCCCTATCAATGTCTTTTTTCTCTTCTTCATAACATTAAAACTCAGGAGCATTAAAAATGATTTGTTGGGAAATCCAGGCAAAACTGGAGACTGGAGTATTTCTTCATACCTTCAGTTTAATTAATTCATGGTACCACCCAACTCTAGACTGACTTTGGGCATCTCACAATATATGGGATTCAATATTCTAAGATAAAATAATATCTACTAGAGGTTGTTGATACCGCTTCCTGAAGTTTATTGAGTTCTTTTAGCTAGCCCTTGATATATAAAGCAGCATCCCCACCCCACAAGATAATACATTTTCATTTCTTGATTCTTGAAGTTCAAACATATGAACCACAAGGCAATAGCTCTCACACACTGACAAAATCCCATACTTAATGCAATCCTGCAAATTGCAAAACTTTTCCAACTAACCCATACATTTTAGATGTGAATAAAACGAACTTGCCAAGTTTGGGATTTGCTGTGTCTGGGAATATTTTTAGATTAGACCTTGTGAGAATGTCAACGTCTGTTCTGCAGAACATTAAAGCTAGGTAGTAGATCCCAGGCCTCATTCGCATGAGTGAGATTCATGATTCTGCATCTACCTCACCTCTTTCTTGTTTTAAGGTTTCTTTCCTGCCATCCAAGGAAACAAATATTCCTCCAAATGAATACTTATCTTGAGTTCTAGTTATTTTTTCAAATTTTCAGCCTTGATGTCACCTTTGCAGCATTTAAACTATATAGCTCTAGGTCCACAGCCCATAAAACTGTTGTATTGAATGTCTTGTGTGCTACACAATTACTTGTATTTTGCTATAGTCCTGAACTAGCTCCAGCCAATGTCTGCGGGAAGCCAAGTAGACCATCTGTGGAACTGAAGCTATTCAGCTGACTAGTTGTAAGACATTACCCAGCTGCTTTTCAAGAGAGTTGAACGTATCATGAAGTCTTGCTTCTGTGCTCTTTAAACAATACAATTAGTCTTCATAATGAATGTTTCTCATTTGTGGAATTTAGATCTAAGAAATCTAGACCCTAAATCCCTCATTTTATCAATAAACAAAGGCCATAGCATCCTTTGTGCAGCTGATGATCTGGTGCAACTCAAGCTGCAAAAATGCTTCCTCGTGGCTGATGTGTCAGAGATCTTTTGAGATGATGGCCTCAGATTAGGCCCAGATGTAGCTGATCGAGGAAAAAGGAAACAGGCTTCTACCCAAAAAGTGCAGGACTTGCTTCCGATTTAAGGGAGTGGTCTTTAGTGACAAAGGTTAAGCAAGGGTTCAGTTAGTAACAGTGGCCTTGAATTAGAGATGATGGAAAACATTTGTCACTTGGGTGGCACTTGTTGGTGGTGGTTTATTCTCCGAGCTTGCTGTTTGGCTTCTGAACATTTCATCACCAGGCTCAGCGGAACTTTAGTTGAAGTGTCTTGTTTCCAACCCACCACCAATAGCCACCTTATATATAGTTTGTATCAACAGCCCCCCAGCTATGAATACATCTACAATTTTGAATTGCAATTAGAGTATGTATGGCTTAGTGCTAGAAAAGTGGACCACGGGGTTTTTTTTTGGTTTTTTGGTGGTTTTTTTTTTTTTGCAGCATGTGAGCTTCAGCAGTGTTTCTAGGGGCAATTCACACAGGGAACCAGAAAGTATCCCTTGCCAAAGTGAATGTCTGAAAATCAATTTGGTGATACACTTATGTATGCGGGACTCTTGACAAAAGGGATTTTAGCTATTGTTTAAGAAGTTAGCTTGGCTAAGCAAACCTAAAGCTTAAATACCAACACTTTCTTTTATATATGTTCTATTTCTTATTTCTATACATATATTTTCTAAATATAGTTACAGTGTTCTGGGGATCTTTAATTTATAAGATTTGTAAGGCTTGGAGTACAACTAACAGTGGCTTGGAAAAACAATAAAACCATAAAGCACTTTTTAAAAAAAATCTCCTTTTCATTTGCAATATAAACTTACAGAAGTATTAGCAATGTATATAGACTGAACATAGCAGGTGTAGGAAAATCAAACCAGGTCAAAACTTTAAGGGGGAAAATGCTTTAATTTTTTGACCACCACCACAATTCTGGCATGGTCCTGATCTGAATTGGAATCCCAGCATTTGCAATTGGTCTGAAAAAGTTCCCTGCTGTAGCAATAGAAATTATTCTTCCAATATGAATAATAGACTGTACTGCAGTGATCTGGATTAGTACAGGGTGAGAGATGGCAAATTTATTCCCTATCTCCAGATTCTAACTGAAACATATTTGTAGTTTATTTTAATTAAGCAATTCACATAATTTAGCCTCGGATTGGGGCTGAAGTAGCATATTGTACATGATTTTGGAACAAGTCACAGTTGACTGGATTTGCCCAACATGCTAAGCTGTAACTTCCACAATTATAGAAGAGTTAACACAAGATTGCAAGCCAAAACCAATCAAACTGCATAGTTTAAAAGGACTATATTGAATATATTGTATGAAAAATTAGATATGTTACTGCAGAGGCAATCTTTTCCAAGCTGGACTTTATTTTAAAAAAGCAGCTAGAAAGATAGATAACTAAAATGAGTTTGGTCAAATATATTACTATTATTCTCTGTTCTATTTACCATCCATTCTGCTAATTAGAATAATCCACTACATACATTAATTCATCTAAAACCAGTTTTCAAAATTCCAATATTGTGGTGGTGGCATGATTTTCAGTTATTGTCAGGGAAAACCTGTAGTGTTGATCCAGTGGTATCTCCAAATATATATTTGTTCTTTCTTTGTATGTAAAGGAAGGGTTGTCATTCATGCTATAGACAAAACCGGGGCTGCATGAAGGCTACCTATACTTAGCTAGAATAAAATATGCCCTACTGGATCATCTCATTCAGTATCTTTTTCTCACAATAGCCAATCAGACATTTATTTTGAAAAACTTACTTTCTGACCATGAAAGCAAAAACTTTCTATTATTGCTTCCCTCAAATGGCAATCAGAGTCATGCTGCCTTGGAATTAGGAGATTCCATTCATACAAATATGCCCATTCTTGTAAGCTATTTCCTTATAATCTGTAGTGGCCTTTTTTTTCATATGAAGTATTTGATCTTCTCTTTGTATGTTGCAAGCCTTTGGTCCTGGAAAGCCCTCATGAACATTCCACTGAACCATTAGGCCATTTAATTCCAAAGACTCATGCCTGTGGCTTGGTAGAACATAGAATGGTCTATTGTGTATATAGTCCTCTTCTCCACCTCCTCTCAAATCCCACAGCTCCTGAAAGGCTAAAGTGAGTCATGAGGATATTACCTACTGGAAAACAAACCAAGCATATCCCAAGAGAACTATGCTGAAAAGACATGAACAACATGCTATTTGTGTGATGGAAGAGATCAGTTTGGATGGATTGAAAAGACTCAGACTTTTGGAGTCTATAGTATCATTTTTTAGGCACAAGAGTGTTGTTTCTCAAACACTTTATTGCAACATCCTGGCATCTAATTTGGCAGTATTCTGATCAATGTGTCACAGTGAAGAATATCCTTTCCTCTCTACTCCAGCTTACCTCATGAGGCAAGGTCAATTTTTGGGATCTGCTCTCCTCCCAGGAGGCCAGAAATGAACAAGTGGGAGTTCATGAGAGGAGGCTTCCAAGGTCGTGCTTCATTCAGAGCCAAAGTTGATCTTTTTGGGTGGTGTCTGGTCTTGCAATTGTTCCAGTAACTCTCCACTATGTAACAAGACTGTTCACATTACTATCTTGTTACGAAGGAAGTAATGCTAGCAGTGTAGTGAAACTGTAGTTACAATGCCATGATATGGACTGAAGGTGATGGAGTGCTGCTCCTCAGTTTGTTCTTAATAAATTAATCATTGCAACTATCTAAAAGGCACACGTGCAGACTTGACACAACTGGGAACACTGTAAGATGTTTTACTTACAAAAAAAGTCATGCTTAATTATAATCTTTCTTTCTATGCCTTCACCAAGAAAGAAAGCTTATAGGACAGGGGTGTCAAACTCGATTTCATTGAGGGCCAGATCAGAGTTGTGTTTGACCTCGGAGGGCTGTGTGGGCACGGCCATGGTGGGCATGACACGGGACCTGTGGTGGCCAAGTGCTAAGGCAGGACTTCCCTGAGACCCTCCCTCACTCTCATTAAAATCTTCCTTCCTTCCTTCCTTCCTTCCTTCCTTCCTTCCTTCCTTCCTTCCTTCCTTCCTTCCTTCTCTTCTCGTTCCTTCCCTCTTCCTTCTTCTTTCCTCTCTTTCCTTATTTTTCTTTCCTTACTCTCTTCCCATCTTTGCTTCTTTTTCTTTTTCTTTCCTCTTTCCCTTTCTCCTTTCCTGTCCCTTCTTGTATGCTCAGATGCAAAAGGGGACACTCTTTTACCGTTTGTTTTGTTTTTAGTTTGTTTTGATAGCCCTCTGCAAATGAAAAGAGGGCATGTGTGGCCCCAAGCTCCATTTTTGCTGCAGAGGGCTATAGGAGGCCACCGTGGCTGAAAATGGGGTGCAGGAGGCCACACACAGCCCCCCCCCGAACTCCATTTTTGCTGGCAGAGGCACCACAGACTGGTCCTTTGCTGTTTCCAGGCCTGCCCCACAGGGCAGATCTAAATACCCCACAGGCTGACCCCTGTTATAGAGCAGAGAGGGATGAGGTAAAACAGGCCTGGTCTCCTTCAATTACTTGCCTCAAAACCTCAACCCTTTCATCTGATGTTCACTTACATGCAGGTAGTCCTTGTGTTACCATTTTTTTTGTTTGTTTACATTTATACCCCGCCCTTCTCTGAAGACTCAGGGCAGCTTACAGTGTATAGGGCAATAGTCTCATTCTATTTGTATATTTGAAGTTACAACAAAAGGTACTTATGATCCTCTTCCAAAGGTCTGGTGGCCATACCCTCCCCCCACTGTCACATTACTGCATTTTGAACATTCAGCAACTGGCCTGCATTTATGACTGTTTGGCCCATCCTCCTGTCCCCTGACCATGATTTACGTTTTTGCTGACTTAAAGGCCCCATAGCAAGCAATGGGTTTGCTTAAAAACCACAGTATTTGCTTAACAACAGCTGATTCACAACAACTATGGCAATTTGCTTAACAGTCACCCACAAAGCGAATCTCTCAAACACTCCAAAGTCTCATCTTTAGGAAACTTTGCAGGTTGTTTTCTCAGGAACTTGGCGGAGGGTGAGGGGGGAATCAGACAATTAAGAAAAGCTCAGGGAGCCAAGAACAGGCAAGTGTGTCTTATTATCCTTGTTACGCTTAATTCTGCCTCAAGTTCTGAAATATAACTCTCGGCTCTTGTAGAGTTGGCTGCCATAGTTAATTTCATAGATGAGACCACAACAGTAACCAACAGTTGTTAAGAGAAACTATGCTTGTGAAAAGACTGACAAAAAAGCATTTGATGCTGCGCTGCAACTGACAATATCTGTTCATACAGAATTATTGCCATTTATATCACAGCTTCCTTACGTATTGTATTCCCATTGTGCTGGTCATTGATGGAAGAAACCAAAATTCAGACACTCATTGGGAGGAAGGAACAATTTCTCTTCTATCTCAAAAATGTTTATTCATAAGATTCCCATTTTTTTTCCTTCTTTCTGTCCTGTACAGCTCCAAATCCATTTTTAAACAACAGCGCGCACACACACACACACACACACACACACACACACACACACACACACGTTGTTAGGTTTCAAGCTAAGCAGAAATGAAGGACACAAACAAACCAGGTTTGCTGCTGCCTCACTTTATTTCTGGTGCTCACTGACAATCCTAGAAGGAATTATTGTTAGGGCTAACCAGACCGTGTTTCCCACCATCTTTTATTAACCACCTATTACCTATCACCCAATCACACGCATTGTATCCACTCATGTGACCCAGAAGTCCATGTATGCCACAGTCACCATTCACATGGCAACCCTACATTCCACACTCTCTGGCCGCTTCTGTCACGGCCACAGCTGAAAGGGGGCTCAGGCCCCCTATTCCAGGCGATCATCCAGTTCAGGAAGAGAAACAAGCGCAGAAGGGATGCCACAAAGCAGGGAGGGTGGCAGCGTCTCTTTCCGGTATCGCTGATTCCTGCGGTGATGTCATCATTGTGCGGCCGCCTCCCAGCTGTTCAGCAGCCATGTCTCAAGCCTGCGGATTGCCACAATGTGTAGGAAAGTGTGGAGCAGTTCCATGGACGGCATGGGCAGTCTCCTGGGCCGAACAGGCAATGGAGAAGATAGAGCCGGTCTGTCAAGCCTCTTTGTAGCACCCCCTCCCCCGCCCCGAATGGCAGCTCCGGGCCGGCTGGCACACTGGAGCTGACAAAAGTTTGCAGATTTTGCTGACGTTCTGGGGAAAAAGAAAAACAAAACTTCATTGCCACTTCATCTACCATCAACTTGAAGCTGGGGGCCCAAATTCCTTTTAAGAGATAATATCCCATGTCTATTCAAGAATTAGCTTCAATTGGCATTGAAGGAGATTTTTTTATTGATAATCTGAATAATGGTTTCACTCACCCTTCTAAATCTCCAAAATCTTCATGTACACTAAAGAAAATAGATGAATATCTAAAAAAACCCACCAAAATTTACTGAGGATTACAGAGGGGAACAGAGTCTGATTATGAATGGATCTATAACAATAAGAGAACTTTCTGAAACTACAAAAAATGATTAAACTAGGAAAGGTGCCTGGACTAGATGGATTATCAGGTTTTTTTATTATAAATACTTTGAAATGAACTTTTACAACCTTTACAAAACACGATGAACTCTATCCTTCAGGGAGGAAAGACACCTGAGAGCTGGAAAGAGACAATATAGCATTAATATCAGAAGAGGTACAAGATTTGACTTTGTCAAGAACCAACAGGCCAATAGCATTACTGACTCATGATTAGGCATTGCTCACAACAATTCTAGCTAATAGAATGAAAATACTTTTACAAGAATTTATTCATAAGGATCAACGTGGTGGTGGGGGTTTTAATGTAAAAGACATTTAAAGGACAACGTTAGAAATATGTTAGATATTCTGGAATATTTGGAACAATATAATGAAAAACAAGTCTCATTTGATCTTCTTAGATACAAAGAACGTCACTGATAATTTGAACTGTGCTTTCTTGTTTAAGGTTTTGGAAGATAAGAATTTTGGAGAGAAGTTTATAAAATGGATAAGATCAATTTGTATTTCACAAAAAGCACAAGTTTTGTTAATGATATTCTAACAAAATCCCACGAGATACAAAAAGGAATAAGACAGGGATGTCTACCATCTCCTCTCTTGCTCATTTGGGTCTTTGAAATAATGAAGAGAGATACAAGACAAAATTAGAGGATTGTGAGAGTGAAAATTAAAAAAGAAATTTGTAAGTTCGGAGTTTTCACAGATGACTAGGTGTTGGTTCTGGAAGATCTTTTAAATTGAATTGAAATATAAATGAACAAATTAAAAGAATTTGGTGCATTAGCTTGTCTCATGATTAATAAACAAAAGACAAAATGTGAAAACAAGAGCAAACTGGAATGATAAATAAAACAGGTTTTCAGATTGAGAAGAAGGGAAATATCTGGATGTCATTATGATAAATATGAATTATATGTTATTTAAAAACAACTATGTTAAGATGTAGAATGAAATTTAAAAAGATATGTTAAGATGGAGGAAACTACAATTGTCATTGTTGGAAGAATTTCTGTGATAAAAATGAATGTCTTGCCTATAATTAAGTTTTTCTTTTAAACAATATCTATTTTGACAACTGATGCACTGTTTAAGCAGTGGATATATCTAAATTTGTGTGGCAGGGGAAAAGCCACAAGTTAAATATAAGGCATTACAAGATGCAAGGAAAAGAAGAAGATTGGGTTCACCTCATGTGAAATTGTATTTTGCAGCTTGCCGTATGGTTTGGATGAAAGAATGGGTATTGCTGACAACACAGAATGAAGAATAACAGAGTTGGAAGGGACCTTGGAGATCTTCTACTGTTCAAACCAGAGACCCTATAGCATATCAGACAAAATGCTTGTCCAATCTCTTCTTAAAAGACTGCCAGTAACGGAGCATCCAACAACTTCTGAAGGCAAGAAGGAGAAACAATGCTTTTGCAGTTAGACAGACCAAACTAAGATTTGGGTGGCATGGATATTTGTGGTACAATAAATTTAAGGGTAATGTGAATTTCAAAAGTTATTAGACAACCCCTGTCCTGTTGTGTCACCATTTCAGAGATATTTCCTTATCTAAACAGAAAAACCAGACTGACCATTGGTGGACAAAAAAGCCAGTGAAAGTGGGAAATATTTTTATAACTTCCTCCAGGCTTCCCCTTTAGGGGAAGCTGGCAAGAAGCATCAGAAATCTTCCTTCCTTCCTTCCTTCCTTCCTTCCTTCCTTCCTTCCTTCCTTCCTTCCTTCCTTCCTTCCTTCCTTGCCAGGTTCTCCATTTACTAAACTTGTGGGTAGAAAGTCAGTAGGGAAGTCAAAGCCAGCAGCAGATAAGTGGCAACTCTGGACAGGGGAGGATGTGTAAAGGTATAATGTAAGTTGCAAAGTGTGAGTAGGGGTTGCATGAATGGCCAAAGCAGGATAAGCACAGAGCACTGGTTTGCTGACATTGGTTACTTTTTAAATTTTTATTTTAAAAAAAACAAAACCAAAAAACCAGCTGCCCACCACCCAAATTACTTTTCTTGAGATGGACAGCTATATAAATTTCATGAATAAAGGAACAAACAAAAACTGAAAAAGCTTCTTGGAGGAGAATGAAACGTCTTCAAAGAAAAATCAGAAAGTCCAGTTGCCTCTTTTAAAAAAAGCACCTTTGGGATAAATAAACAAAAAGTTTAAGTTATTTTGGATTAAAATGTCTCCAGCTCTTTGTTATTGGTCATGATGTTTGGGCTGATGTGAGTTGCTCCAAGTGGATGCCAGAGTGCTTGTCCCTGACATAAAAGCATTGCTCACACCCAACTTGTTTTCCTTCAGTAGCTCTTAATTCATACTCCATTTGCTCTAGTATACAAAACACTAGCTTTTGTTTGTTGCAAGTAGACTAGGAAGCTGGATGAAGCTGCCAGCAAAGAGGCAGAATTCACAGCGGTTGGATCACCTCTTACTAGGGTTGCATATTTAAAGAGATTGACTTGCTCATTGATTTAATAAGGTGGCCACGCTAGATGATGTCAGAATCAATTAGTGTACTGAATACATCTAATCAAAGGTACACATATGCAAATGTTTGTCTGCGTATGGAAAACAATTACCCCTCCCATGGCAACACATATAATTAAAGGATGGTAACAAATAATCAGTCAAGGATTTTGGACTCTGAACCTTCATAACCAAGGTGCATAACAATTGAAGCTTGTTAGATAGGAAACAGATTACTACAGTAATTGTGTTGAAAAATATTTAAAAAGTTCAAATAGATTCAAGCAGATTCATCCTGTAGAAAAAGTTAAGAGAGAAATAAATTAGCTTCATTCTTTATTCTCTTACATCTCTAATCTGGTATGTGAGTTTTCACCTAGTAAACATATCCCTGCTGGAACTGTTGTAAACTACTAATTGCTGGAAGAACTTCCTGTGCCAGTGCCATATAAACTTTAGCTGTTGTTATTAGATTATAAAGGAGTTATTTATCCTTGTAAGCTATAAATATATAGCTTGTAAAATATATCCTTGTATATTTGAAGGAAAATAGATGCAGAGATTGGCTGGGAAGACCCTTTGCAGTTGACTGGCAATTTTTCTTGGTTTAAAAGTTTTTCCCAAAATGGTAGATTAAGGAGGCAATCCCACCATAAGTGTTAGCATGTACTGTACGTCCTTACTGTAGTTCCTATTTTCCAACAAAGTTGGCAAATGTTGCCTAATTGGAATTACATAGCAATCACTGATTATTTTATTGTACCATTCCATACTTCTAGACAATAAGACAGCATTGAGTTTATCGTTCAAATAAAACTACATAAATTGTTAGGATGACGGAAACAGTTGGCATTTTGAGATCATGTTCTGGCTGATAGTAGATTCCTTGCTCGCAAATGACTTTCATGGATGAGCAACTTTGCAAAAGATAGATTGATGTGGTTGTTCCCCAGCACCCTCTCAAACTAACAATGCTTTCTACTCCCTAATTATCTTGTGTTGTTTCTGAGCAAGAGGGCATACTTGAAAACCAAATATGGGTTGCCATGTCTTTTATAAGTGTTTTTTATCAAGTCAACCTGGTCTACCCAATTATGGGATGGAGCATACTGCTTCCGTTTTCACTTTTCAGCCCCAATCCAGGAGCCTTCACAGGCAGTTGCTTTCGTCTTTTTATATTTATATTAATGTCTTTTGTATTTTCTAAAAATAAACATGTACATGTGATGCCTGAACCTTCTTAAAATTAAAGATGGCATCTTCATTTAAATAAATAAATAAGAGAAATATTTTTTTAATACAAGTAAGAATTTTGGCATACATATCTGAGCACAATTCATGCCAGGATGCACTAGGCTGCCTACCTCTTCCTTATCTCCCTCTTTCCCCCCCCCCCCACACGCTTAATATTTTCTTTTAAGTCCATTTTTATTTCCTTAAAATGAGCTCCATTTCTGGCTTCAGGGAAAGCACACTGTCCTGGACAATGTGGTACTTAGGGCCAAGTAAGGGGAAACGAGCTAAAGCTTCAAATCCCATGATAAAAGATGTACATTTTGCTATAATGCATAATCTTAAGATAAGAAGTGACGCAGTTAGTAATATAGTAACCCAAAAGATTGATTTTCGTCCAACAATTCGCACATGAAACAAACAAAAAAATGGTTGCCTTCCAGATGATCAATCACACTATTGGTTTTAATCCCTAGAGTTCCCACAGTTCAAAAACAAGAGATTATAATCCAATGATGTCAGTAGAGATGTTCTCCACATCCCACTGTTTTAGGCGTACCTTGTTTTATATACTGTCCATGATGGATAGTCATTTGATAACGAAGATTATCATTATTCTTAATTCCTTTTCTTCTTTCATATCCTATTCAAGAGTCATTAATCTGTCTAGAGTGGTAGGCAGATTTATGCTCCCCAGCATGGCAAACAGAATTGTGGAAGTTTATTTATGTTATTTAAATATTTCTAGCCTGCCTTTTAGGGTCAAAACATAAAGAAGCTTATGAAACTAAAATCACACCCGAAAAACAAGCAATGGCAATTAGAATAACTCTAATGTAAAGGGTTGTTATATGAAGGTATATAACATTTATCAAGGCATCAGTCAAAACGCATAACACACCACACCAATATTAAAATCAGATGCAATTGCAGAGCAATAAAATCAGATTATCAGGTCAGCTAATAGAGCATTTCACAAGAAGCTTGATAAATAAACAGGTTTGTATGTCTTTCTTGAAACAGTAGGAATTGGACATAATTCTAGATACCAATCTATTGGTATTAGGGCCAATGCAGAAAAAGTGATCTCTCTGAAGTTGGGTAATTGATAAATAAAAACGTTTGTATTTAAATTATTTAGTCTCTAATTGTTTAGGTCTTTAAAAATGGAAATCAAACTTTTGAACAAGATTTAAAAATGCACTTTCCTTTACTGTAGTTGATGCTATAGACATGTGATCTAGATTAATTATCAGCTGAGTTTTGTAAACCCTGAAAGCCAATCAAATATTAATTAAGTTACCAAAGCCTTGGATAACATTAATTTAGTATGGCCATGCAGATTTCAGAAATGATTTTTTAAGGAAAAAAAGGGCTCTAAATCTTACAAGTGTGAACATAGCACTTCTCTGAAATTTGCAAAAACTGGCCACACTTTTTCTCCTTCCATAGAAGCCTGAAAATGTGGTGTAACCACTTCAAGAGTTGCATTGAAATTAATGAAATGTCTTTCTAATGAATCCCCACCTTTAGGTACATAAACCTTCCAAAAGTGGAGCTGCTTTAATGAATAGCAGGAAGATGTATTCTAATGAGAGATCTGAAGCCTTCTTTCAAATTATTTTTTAAGCATGCATAGTGGTGTTACTTTACAGGTAATCCTCAATTTATGAACACAATTGAGTTGAACATTTATCTTGCTAAATAGTTGTTGATGTAACTCTTAATTTTCACCTGCCCTATCAAGGAAAGGAGCCAAATGGTTAGCTAATATACTAAATAAGTATGTATGCTAATATAATGAATGAATGAATGTCTGAGCACATATATGTGTATAGAATCAGTGTCTAACCCAGCAAGAATGAAAAGATAGCAGAGGAATTCAAGACTACAATGATTAATGCAGTTGTAAGAGTCTTCCCAAATAAGGTACTCCCCAAATGTATCGGGACTACAGTATAGTTTCCAGAGTTCTTACGATCGGAGTTGTTACAAACCCTGAAAGCCTACTTGGTATAATTTCTTGGGCATTTTTCATTTTTCAGATACTGTAATGGTGTTCATTTCAGTGCCAATCAAAGGCCACACTTTTGATAGAAAGAGAGATGGGAAAGGCCAACTTATCATCTAAGCATTTTAATATGGACACTTTTTTTCATTTGTGCAGCCTACGTGGAAAAATTTCTTAGAATGCTTAGCACTTGTTTTTTGAATCTTTGAACTTGTTCAGGAGTCCAGAAGACATCAAAAACGTAGATTTTCACTTTCAACTATGATCCAATGATTTTGATTGTTACAAGCCTGTGCCAAAATAACCTCTCTGGAATCAGCTGTTATGATGGGGATGTATTTGTTTATGGACTGAAATACTTTATGTAAATCCTATAAATTTTTAAAATCTAATTTTAAGGCATCATCTTGCATGAGGGCTAGATTATCTGACTGATGAAGCCTGAGATAAGTCCTTGTCCCTCTCCTAAAGCTCCAGGCTAATTTGTTTCCACCTGCTGGTGGCAGCATCGATGGCTCAGTGATTAAGATGTTGCAATTGTTACCTAGAAAACCAGCAACCCATGTTCAAGACCCAAGCATCATGCGACGGGGTGAGATGCCATCATCACCTCAACTTTTGCCAACCTAGCAGTTTGAAAGCATGCAAATGCAAGTAGATAAATAAGTACCACTTCAGTGGGAAGGTAATAGCATTCTGTGACACCATGCTGGCCACATGGCCATGGAAATATCTGTGTACAAATGCTGATTCAATGGCGTTGAGATGAAGATAAGTACCACACTCTGTAGTGGACGACGACTAGTGGAGTAAAATCCACAGGGATTCCTTTACCTTTATTTTTTTTTATTTGCTATTCCCTGGAAGTAGGCCTACTTTCTGGAGTGGTTTTGAGGTACCTGAGGATAAAAGACACTTAATCCAGACAAGAGGAAAGGATTGTGGGTAGGAAAATATACTTGTGTGGATGGGCCTAAATGGACTGTGCAGCTTGGAATTTCTCCTAAATTTACCAGGAAGGGTTAGAGCTATGTTTTCTATCAGTTGAGATGAGTATGCTAATTACAGCATCGCTTGGGGGGGGGGCTGTTAATTTGGCTAGTGTCCTAATGAAGATGAGACTATAGTGCTGTAACATATTCTATTTGAGTTGCTTTTAAACATAGCTTAGAAATTTCAGCTGGCATAAAATGTGAGTGTAGAGCTAATTAATAAGTAACACCAATATCAAGCCAGTTGTTAGTGTGCTTCAAACTCAATTTAAAGTTTCGGGGGCTTTAAAGCTTTAAAATGTCATCTCCATCCAAGTTATACTCATTCTTCT
Source organism: Ahaetulla prasina (assembly GCF_028640845.1). Classification (NCBI taxonomy): domain Eukaryota; kingdom Metazoa; phylum Chordata; class Lepidosauria; order Squamata; family Colubridae; genus Ahaetulla; species Ahaetulla prasina. Next base: position 265,017,810 of record NC_080539.1, on the reverse strand, counting down.
TTAAAATTATGAACAGAGATCTTTCTTGTTTGCCCAGTTTTCAAATCAGTTAAATTGGTGGTTACAAGGAAGCTTTGGCTGATGCACTGGTTATTGTGCCACCTAGCCTAAAAAGCTCTTGCGACAACAACTCAATCCCTGATCACCTCACAACTGGACTACTGCAATGCGCTCTAGGTGGGATTGCCTTTGAAGATAACTCACAAGTTGCAACTGATGCAAACTGCAGCAATGAAGATCTTAGCTAAGGAAATCTACTACACTAAAATTATTTTGAGCTTACCCTACCGGCTGTCAGAGTGCTTCTCAGTCCAGTTCAAAATTTTGGTTCAGGCCTATGAAAAACTTTACTGCAAGCACTGGGCTTCAATTGCCTGGCTGGTCCCTGCCATTTTGATGCGGTTGATCACTCCACACTTCCACTCCTGTGGATTCCCCTGACTACAAATTCCACACTGGAATTTCCACACATCCACGTTGATGTGGAACCTCAAGTTGCAAATATATCACATGGAATGATAATGATTAGAGCTGACTGGGAACCTGTCATATCTTTACGAAAATGTGCATATCAGAAGAAATAGCGCTTTATTTCTTCAGATTGGTGGGATTCATTGATTATTTTGCAGGCAGGGTGTCTTCATCCTGCTCTTCACTCTTCCAAAGTTGGGACCACTTATCATGGTTTCTAAAATCTTTGAGATTTTAAATTATATTTACCCTTGCTGAAATAAAATAAAACCAGATCAGATCACTGTTTGTCTTTCAGAAATCCCTCCATTTGAGTTTGCAATGGAGATATAAGCTAAATTGTTGGGAAGCAAATAATATGCCAATTCAACAACACCTATTCCTCAAATCTCTTCAGTGTCATTTATCAGATCCACACAAGCAAGTGGTCATCCTTCCCCTGCCCCCATCTTTATCTTGGGCATCCCATAAAGAGTGCTACTGCCCTCCAGTGGTCAGTGAACTGACTGCTGAAGAGGAGCACACACAAAAAATCAATTGTTTCTTTATGGTCATAATTAATTTGTTGGTGTCGTATATTTTCCAGAAGTTTATCCTGCTCCAAGTATCTCACAGAAAATAATGCATCAGTTCAACTCCTGGAATGGAACAATAACCATAAATGTATCATAAAAGTTATAATAGCCTACAGTAACAAGTAATACTGTAATGTATTCATATTAACCAGTCCATTTGGCATTTCAAATGAAGCAGACCAACTGGATCATGTTGGGCCCAAATCAAACCTGATGGCAAAAGACAGTACATACAGCAAAAAGAAATGAACTTCCCTTAATAACAGCTTTCAAGCAAACATGCAACATCCTTACTCAGGCATATGTCCAATTCAACATGTTTTCAGAGAATGACAAGCACTAAGCTTACTACGTCTACACTCCCCCACCACCCAAAAAAAATTACTGATACAAGGCCAATCCACCCACACATGAGCAACAGCAAAAGCTTTTCTCCCACTCCTCACCCTGCAGTAGAGTACTGGGTCTTGGGTTAAGAAAAAGTTCCCTTGGAACCTTTTCCCTTCTTGTTTTCTCTAGGCAGCTAAATCCCCAAAGAAATAAGAAGGCAGATGCTTTACCCCATGAAATGAAAATTTTCCTCCTGCTCTCTGATGTCCTCCGTAAAGACAAAATAATAGTTTTCAATCCAAATAGAAACCCAAAGATGGGAGCCTTCCTCCACAGCAGAAGTTGGCAACTATGGTCCCATTACAATCTGTGGACTTCAATTCCTGAGCCAGCATTGGAGCTGAATTCTGGGACTTGAAGTCCTCAGGTCATATATCCTGAGTCCTCCGGGAGAAGGGCGGTATAAAAATCGAAATAAATAAATAAATAAATAAATAAATAAATAAATAAATAAATAAATAAATAAATAAATAAATAAAGGGGACATAGGTGCCCACCCCTGCCTCACAGTCTCCTCATGCCTTCTTCTGACAACAACTCATGGGGCCATGAGGAAGGTGGAAAAATGGCCCACTTAGTTCCCTCTTCACTTCAGAGGTGAAGTGAGGTAATTTGATTTTCCTGCCTGGGTAAATAGAATATCTCGGAGAGCAAGTGAAAAAAAAAAAGAATAACGATAATGTGAAAACTAGTAGTTGGCACATAGAAATTATTGTACAGTTACTTCCTGTTTAGGATATTTGACAGCTCATCATAGTGTTCGCTCTAAGGAAGAACATTATGTTCGTGAATGTACTTGGCTTATAACCCAGGAGTTTCAGTCAGATTATTCCATCCCAAGGGATACTTTAGCTCAGCATCCCCCATCCCACCCCCGGTGCCTTCTACCATGCTTGGACTTTATGGGATTTGTAGTCTCAATATCTTGTGATACTCAGTCTGGACAGATAAGAAGTGTTTGAGTTAAGGCCAAATCAGATGTGGTGTTTGATACATGAACTAAGTAGAAGGTACTATTTATTTTTTTAAAAAAAAAATCTTACTAAGAGGAAGGGTAAACTAGATTGGTCTATGGCAATGAGGGATGAAAGGAATGTTAGACCTTGACAGACTTGCTACTTCTCAGAATCTGCCATTCACAGAGGAAGAACTCTCCAGTACGGAAAACTCTGGGAAGCTGTTTCAATGTCTACTAAGACATTGGAGAGTTCAGATCCCTCCTTTCTGCCATATTAGTCTTACTCCACTCACTGAGTGTTTCTTAATAAAAAAAAATCATCTGCCCAGCATCAATCTATAGGACAGAAATCATATTCATTTGGGCCTATTTGATATCTTTTTAAATTCTCTGTTACAATATTTATTTAAGCCAACAAAATAATGCTTAATGGTATAGTAGCATAGACTGCCTTATCAAACTTGATTCCTAGTGACCACTTCATCCAAAGGGACAAAATGGAAATTATTTGTAATGGCTTCTTCTAGAATATCAAGATTTCCAATCTAACCTACAACCACCACCCCTTTTTTTTTACTACTTGTCTGAAGGCCAATGGGTCAACCATATCTCAATGGTGGTGGGAATTATTCCAGAGGACACGTCCTGCAATAGAAAGGGGGTCCCATCAGATAATACTGTTTCAGAGAAAGTGCTCAGAAGAACACCCACCCTATTGGAGAGTGTGGAGGTATCTTTGGGAAGAGGTTGTCCTGCAATTAACATACTCCTGTGCCATGTGGGGCTTTACATGTGACTACAACAACTTGAATTGCACATGGAAGCCTACAGGTCAGAGGTGAAATGCCTCCAGTTCAGACTAGATTGCGCAATCCGGTAGTGATCTTGGCAGCTGGTTCAGCGATCCGGTAGTGATGGCAGAACAAAATTCTGCCCACCTACCCAGGTGCATTACTTCCTGGTTTTAACCAGAAAGTTATGTGTTTTTTACTTTCTGTGCATGCGCAGAAGGATTTGCACATGCGCAGAAGGTCTGTGCATGCATGTGTTGCATGCACAAGAGTGAAGCATGCGAGTGAAGCGTCCGAGTGAAGTGCGCACATGTGCATGGCGCGTGCACTTCCGAACCAGTAAGGAAGGTAAGTAGAATTCACCCCTACTACAGGTTGCTTGCACAGCTCACAAGTAGTGATGTTACATGAGCATACTCATGCATTTTAGACAATTGTAACTTATGCATGATCCTTAACCACAGCCCCAAGTAGAGGACCTTGCAGTAGTTCAATTGGGAGGTAACTAGGGTGTGACAGTCAGTGAGCAGGGCTTTCAGATCCAGGAATGGGTGCAACTAACATGTATGATTCAGTTTTGCATGCCAGATGTGTTATAGTTGCTTGGCTACAGGTGTTATTTTCCCTTTAAACATGAGCTGCAAGTTCAGGAGGACTCCAAAATTGCTCTGAGAGGGAAGCACCAAAATAGAAAATCTCATGTTCAAGGATCCATGAGGCCCAAATCCAAATCCACTCAGTCAAAACCTGTTCTTCCTTGTCCAGTTCCCCATAGCCTCTAGACACTGGAATAGAGCCTCAACAACCTCATTTGTTCAACTGGGAGCAGAAATACACAGTAAAGTATCTTCGGGTACTAATAATGCTGCATCTCATGCCAATGGATAATCTTCCCCAATGGCTTCATGTGGATGTTCAGATGAGGATGAAAGCAAAGCCTAAAGCATCCTGTATAACAAGCATTTATGACTAAACCATTCCTTGCAGATTCCAGACCAAAACCGACTGGAATTATCCCTTAAAGAATAGAAGGGTAGCCCAGAAGAATGCTATTACATAGACACACGTACAGTAAAACTGCATTTTGACAATGAAATATTCATACAACATATGATGCAACTATATGTATCATTAATATTTAGTAGCAATATTTTGATTTAGTGTATGCCAGAGGTGGGTTTCAGCAGGTTCTGGCCAGTTCTGGAGAACCAGTAGCGGAAATTTTGAGTAGTTCGGAGAACCGGTAGTAAAAATTCTGACTGGCCTTTCCCCCATCTATTCTCTGCCTCCCAAGTCCCAGCTGATCGGGAGGAAATTTATTTTATTTTTGTTTATTTTATTTTGTCGAGTACATATTAGATAATATATATAAGTATACGCATGAACTGAATACATAAAATGAATACAATTAAAGGGAACATTAGGACAGGGATGGTAGGCACGCTGGTGCTCTTATGCACATCCCTTACAGACCTCTTAGGAATCTTAAAAATGGGGATTTTGCAGTAACCTTCCCCAGGATTGGGTAGAAAATGGAGATTTTACAGTATTCTTCCCCAGCCACACCCACCAAGCCATGCCCATGCCTACCAGACTATGCCCAAAGAACTAGAAGTAAAAAAAATTGAATCCCACCACTAGTTATATGCTTATGCATAAATGCTCTACAAGCAGACAATAAAATCACAGCATTCTCCTCTCCCTCTCTTCCCCAAGACTGCAAAAGGAATGGATGGATAGAGATGGAGGGGATCTTTTCCCAACAAATTCTTAATCATCAGAAGAAACCTGGATGGACTACATCTCTGAAATAACTAGAAATCAAAGGAAGGATAACTCCGTTTTAAAGGCCATGGTATTCATCTTGAAAATGTTAGTAGCAGTAAAACACGCACATGTCAACTTTGAACAGAAAAGGCAGAAACAGGTCAATCAAGGAACTGAATGACTACAGACCAGTTGCTTTAACATCTGTAGTCATGAAAACCTTTGAAAGACTAGTGCTTTCCTACCTGAAAACCATCACGGATCCGCTGTTAGACCCCTTGCAATTTGCATACCGAGCAAATAGATCAACAGATGATGCTGTTAATATGGCTCTGCACTACATCCTACAACATCTTGAGTCTCCAAAGACCTATGCAAGGGTCCTTTTTGTAGACTTTAGTTCAGCATTCAATACCATCATTCCAGACATTCTTCTAACTAAGCTAAACCAGCTACAGGTACCGGAGCAGGCTTGTAAGTGGATCACAAGCTTCCTAACAAACAGGAAGCAGCAGGTGAAGCTAAGCAAGATCACATCAAATACCTGTACAATTAGCACAGGGCCCCTCCAAGGCTGTGTGCTCTCCCCACTTCTCTTCTCTCTGTATACCAATGACTGCATCTCCAACGATCCATCAGTTAAGCTACTGAAGTTCGCAGATGACACAACAGTGATTGGTCTCATTCGAGACAATGACGAATCCGCATATAGACGAGAGGTCGAACGACTAGCCTTGTGGTGCAACCAAAACAATCTGGAACTGAACACACTCAAAACCGTAGAAAAGGTGGTAGACTTTAGGAGAGACCCTTCCATACTTCCACCTCTCACAATACTTGACAACACAGTATCAACAGTAGAAACCTTCAAATTTCTGGGTTCTATCATATCGCAAGATCTCAAATGGACAGCTAACATCAAAAACATCATTAAAAAAGGACAACAAAGAATGTTCTTTCTGCGCCAACTCAGTAAGCTCAAACTGCCCAAGGAGCTGCTGATCCAATTCTACAGAGGAATTATTGAGTCTGTCATTTGCACCTCTATAACTGTCTGGTTCAGTTCTGCAACCCAACAAGAAAAACACAGACTTCAGAGGATAATTAGAACTGCAGAAAAAATAATTGCTACCAACTTGCCTTCCATTGAGGACCTGTATACTGCACGAATCAAGAAGAGGGCCGTGAAAATATTTGCAGATCCCTCGCATCCTGGACATAAACTGTTTCAACTCCTACCCTCAAAACGACGCTATAGAGCACTGCACACCAGAACAACTAGACACAAGAACAGTTTTTTCCCATCACTCTGCTAAACAAATAATTCCCTCAACACTGTCAGACTATTTACTGAATCTGCACTACTATTAATCGTTTCATAGTTCCCATCACCAATCTCTTTCCACTTATGACTGTATGACTATAACTTGTTGCTGGCAATCCTTATGATTTATATTGATATATTGATCATCAATTGTGTTGTAAATGTTGTACCTTGATGAACGTATCTTTTCTTTTATGTACACTGAGAGCATATGCACCAAGACAAATTCCTTGTGTGTCCAATCACACTTGGCCAATAAAAAAAATTCTATTCTATTCTATTCTAATCCATCTCATGCATGTAAAAAGTCCACATTGCAAAATAATGGTAAAAATAGTGAGGAAGCTAAGCATGTTATTATCCCACTTCAGCAATTTATTGTTCTCTAGCCTCTAGCTTTAAAGCAGGGAAGAGGCTAGAGAACAGTGGGCCAAGCCCTTTACTTTCCCAAAATGGCCTGTTACCAAGTTAACTTGACAGAAACACGATTCTCTTTCCATCTCTTTCTTGCCCCTGGAGAGCCCATCTGGTGGATTTCACAGATACATGCTTAGTATTTGATTGCTATCCCTCCACAGATCATCCTGGGGCACAGTTACACCTAGACCCCTGGGAATCAAGGCCTCATTGAAGATATCCTGCTCAAGTTCCATCAGTTGGGGACTGACAGAACTGATGAGCACAATAATAGCTCTAGAAAGTTTTGAAAGTGCTCCTGAGTTCAATGAAAATAAAAAGAATAACCAATGTAGGAATTGTAGGAAGAGGGCCATGACGTGAGGAAAACATGAGGTTTGTTTACAAGGCCAGAAGAAATGGAGAGTAGCAAATACCAAAGGCTACGATTTCCTCCCCCTTTCTTCCTTCAAAAGCCACTAAGACTCGGATATTTGACTGTGCTAAATGTAAACAAATGAAGAGGGACACAAAGAAGCAGGGCAACTTCAGGGGTTAGAAAAATATCATTTTGTATAATTAGATTGAATCAAAACACATGACTCTCCATTTGGAAGCAGCACTTGTTTTTCTCTCATTTTTAGGCTTTTTTTTTCATTTCCAAAAAAATCCCCAGATAAACAAAAGCCCTGGGATATTGGATGGCTGTTCCCACATTGTTCCAAGAGTAACCAAATAGAGAAAATACACAGCTTTGGGGTTTGCATAGACTGCTTTGCACGGTCTTGTTTTCGTCATCTTTTGCTGCCACACGCAGTATGGTTTCATCAGCTTTTGTCCTTTTCCTCTTCCACCTCCTCCTCTTCCTCCTCCTCAAAGAGCACCAGGCTCTCCCTGGCTGCTTTCCAGGATCCCTTACATTCTCCAGCTGGGGATCATTTTTGGGCGGTAACTTAAGAGCCTCCCCTCGTCACCTCTTACTGCTCTGTCTGATGCATATTTACTCAAAGCAAGCCCCACTTTCCCTCCAAAGATGGCCAAATAGGATCTCAGCTTTAATTCCTTTAGCATTAAATTACCTTTGAGTTCAGGCCGGTTTTGGTCCATTTAAATATAGGTCCAGGATGGTGCCAGAATGAGAGAAAGTAAACAACTTACCTAGACCTTTGGATTTCCAGCATTAGACACACTGACCACAATTTAGAGATGCTTTCAGACGGCTGTTGAGCTGCCAATTGGCCCAGAGAAGCAGCAGCTTCGGCAACAGCCAAGCTTCCTTTGTGCCTTTAGCAGGAGCTTGATGTAAAAACCAACAACCTTTAGAAATGTCTCCTTTTTTAAAAACAAAACAAAACACTTAATAGATGATGATGATGGTGATGATGCTTAGTTACAGGTCATGGTAATCGTCTGGATCTATATGTCCTATACATATCTGTGGAATCCACCATCTGTCTGATTTTTTTTTCATTTAGGAATTCGTGTTTTGTGAATATATATCATGTTCATTTGGGATATTTCTTTAAACACTTTTTAAATAATCCAGCTGAATTTTAGAAACTTTGCAGTTACGTTTCCTTGAAAGACTTGACATTTAAACAGTTTATATATCCAACCATCTCATGACAGTGACTCTGGATTGCAAACAGAGGATTAAAAGCAATTTATTTATTTATTTTATTTATTATTTAAATTTTTATACCGCCCTTCTCCCGAAGGACTCAGGGCGGTTCACAGCCAGATAAAAATACAATAATAAATACAATTAAAATACAATTAAAAAACTTATTCAAATTGGCCGAAATTAAAATTTAGAATAAATAATAAAAACTCGTTAAAAACCCATTAATTAAAAAACTAACCCAGTCCTGCGCAGATGAATAAGTGAGTTTTAAGCTCGCAACGAAAGGTTCGGAGGTCCGGAAGTTGACGGAGTCCTGGGGGGAGTTCATTCCAGAGGGCGGGAGCCCCCACAGAGAAGGCCCTTCCCCTGGGCGTCGCCAGACGACACTGTCGTGCCGACGGCACCCTGAGGAGTCCCTCTCTGTGAGAGCGCATGGGTCGGTAAGAGGTATTCGGTAGCAGTAGGCGGTCCCGTAGATAACCCGGCCCTATGCCATGGAGCGCTTTAAAGACATTCACCAAAACCTTGAAGCGCACCCGGAAGGCCACAGGTAGCCAGTGCAGTCTGCGCAGGATAGGTGTCACACGGGAGCCACGAGGGGCTCCCTCTATCACCCGCGCAGCCGCATTCTGGACTAACTGAAGCCTCCGGATGCCCCTCAAGGGGAGCCCCATGTAGAGACCATTGCAGTAATCCAGACGAGAGGTCACGAGGGCGTGAGTGACTGTGCACAAGGCATCCCGGTCTAGAAAGGGGCGCAACTGGCGCACCAGGCGAACCTGGTGGAAAGCTCTCCTGGAGACGGCCGTCAAGTGGTCTTCAAGAGACAGCCGTGCATCCAGGAGAACACCCAAGTTGCGCACCCTCTCCATCGGGGCCAATGACTCGCTCCCAACATTCAGCCGTGGACTCAGCTGACTGTACCGGGATGCCGGCATCCACAGCCACTCCGTCTTGGAGGGATTGAGCTTGAGCCTGTTTCTCCCCATCCAGACCCGTACGGCTTCCAAGCACCGGGACAGCACTTCGATAGCTTCATTGGGGTGGCCCGTGTGAAAAGTACAGCTGGGTGTCATCAGCGACAGCTGGTACCTCACACCAAGCCACTGATGATCTCACCCAGCGGCTTCATATAGATGTTGAACAGAAGGCGAGAGATCGACCCCGCGGCACCCACAAGTGAGGCGCCGCGGGTCGACCTCTGCCCGTCAACACTGCTCATGCGACTGGTCGGAGATAGGAGGAGAACCACCGATAAACGGTGCCTCTCACTCCCAATCCTCCAACCGGCGCAGCAGGATACCATGGTCGATGGTATCAAAAGCCGCTGAGAGGTCTAATAGGACCAGGGCAGAGGAACAACCTCATCCCTGGCCCTCCAGAGATCATCCACCAACGCGACCAAAGCCGCCTCAGTGCTGTAACCGGGCCGGAAGCCGGACTGAACGGGTCTAGATAGACAGTTTCCTCCAGGTGGAGGGAAACTGATATGCCACCATACTCTACAACCTTCGCCGCGGCGGGTTGGAGACCGGACGATAATTACCTAAAACAGCCGGGTCCAGGAAGGCTTCTTGAGGAGGGCCTCACCACCGCCTCTTTCAAGGCGGCCGGAAAGACCCCTCCAACAAGGAAGCGCCAGAATCGCCTGGAGCCAGCCTCGTGTCACCTCCTGAGTGGCCAGCACCAGCCAGGAGGGGCACGGGTCCAGTAAACACGTGGTGGCATTCAATCTACCCAGCAGCCTGTCCATGTCCTCGGGAGCCACAGGGTCAAACTCATCCCAGACAATATCACCAAGACCGCCCTCAGACGCCCCGTCCGAATCGCCACAATTTTGGTCCAGACCATCCCGAAGCTGAACGATTTTATCGTATAGATAACTGTTAAACTCCTCAGCACGCCCCTGCACCGGGTCATCCCGCTCCCCCTGGTGAAGGAGGGAGCGGGTCACCCGAAACAGGGCAGCTGGGCGGTTATCTGCCGACGCAATGAGGGAGGAGGCGTAGCAACGCCTCGCTTCCCTCAGTGCCACTAGGTAGGTCCTAGTATAGGACCTAACTAGTGTCCGATCAGCCTCTGAACGGCTGGACCTCCAAGAGCTCTCTAGGCGTCTTCTCCGGCGTTTCATCCCCCTCAGCTCCTCGGAGAACCAAGGAGCCGGTTGGGATCTGATACCAAAAATAACATAAGTAATAGTAGTAATAATAATAATAATATATACATATTCATTTACTCATAGCATTCAATTTTTTTCATATTTAATACATGTACATTGAATGTGCAATACATGAACTTTCAATACATTGAAACAGACTAATTCATCAAAAGTGTTGCCTCAAATTTCTAGCTAAAGATCCTGAGGGAATATCCAAGTCTTTGATGCCATGCAAAATTCCAGAAGGATTGAGACCATCCTGATTTTTGGGAAGAGGGGATAATTTCCCACAGGGTAGGCACTGTAAATGGGAAGGCATGATAGGTTCTACAAGATGACATTGCTTAATATAGACACCTGAGCATGCCAACCCTGACTGGAGAAATGGCTGGAGACAGAAGGTCCTCCATGTAACCTGGTTCCATGTCTTGCAGGATTATATAAGTAAAGCCAACGTTGAATTGCACCCAGAAGCTCAATCGAAGCCAGTGCAGCTCACAGAACTGAATTGTCACATGGGTAGCAGTATTTTAGTATTTGAGGAACTGCCACAAAGAGGAGGGGTTCCAAATATTCTCCAAAGCATCAGAAGGCAGGACAAGAAACAGTGGTTGGAAACTAATCAAGGAGAAAAGCAACCTGGAATTAAAGAGAAACTTCCTAACAGTGAGGACAATAAACCAGTGGAACAGCTTGCCTCCAGAAATTGTGGGTGCTCTATCACTGGATGTTTTCTGAATGTTTTTAAGAAGAGTCTAGACAGTCACTTATCTGAAATGGTAAAGGTTCTCCTGCTTGAGCAGAGGGCTGGACTAGAAGACCTCCAGGGTCCCTTCCTTCTTATTCTATTCTTCTTGTGACTCCGGCTCCCGAGCCTGTCCTCATGGAGGAGGATGACTCTGAGAGTGAGGGGGAGGAGCCAACAAGGCCTCCCTCTCCAAGTCCCTCCTTTCTGGCAATGCCTCAGGTGCCAGCTGAAGGCCAGGAAGAAGGCATGTCGGAGCCCCCACAGAGAGAGGGTTAGGAGGATCAATCCTGGATTGATCCCAGACAGCGTCGGAAGGAGAAACATGCGCAGCAAAGGAAGAGGTGTGGCAGGCCCAGAGAGTGCTGAGTCACTGAGCCACACCACCCAGGGGATAAAAGCAGGTGGAGTTGCTCTGTAACCCCTATGATGGACAAAAACTGCAAAGCATGAACTTCGGATCAGTTGTTTTTGAGTTAAGACCTGGACTGTGTGAAGGAATTATTCTGTGTACTCTTGGCTGCCCCGGCAATGGCCTATGGACAAGTGGACTCCCGTCTCTGCCAGTGATAAGGAACTTGGCAGGCATTTGAACTGTAGCTGCCAAGTCTTTTGTCCACAAAGGAAATTGGTTGTAGAATAAATGACTGTTAGACACTCGCTCCTGCGTTCTTCTATGTGAGGTGAGGATGGGGACAGAACTATTCTATTCTATTCTATTCTATTCTATTCTATTCTATTCTATTCTATTCTATTCTAAAGGTGCATCATGAAGGGCTCAAAGCTGCCTGCATTGCTGCAATCTGGATCAACTACAGCTTCTGTATGCTCTTCAGTGACAGCCCCATGTAGAATATGCTACAGTAATCCAGTTGGGAGATGACTAAGGCATGGATCACTGTGAATAGCAATAACTTCATAGTGCTTTACAGCCGTCTCTAAGAGGCTTGCAGAGTCAGCAGATTGGACCCAACAATCTAGGCCCTCATTTTACCGACCTCAAAAGGATGGATGGCTGAGTCAACCTTGAGCTAGTCAGGATTGAACTGCTGGCAGTGGACAGAATTAGCCTGCAATACTGCATACTAACCACTGCACCACCACCACTCTAGTGCCTCCTAGTTCAGAAACAGGCATTAATAGTGCACAAGATGGGCCTTGTAAAGACTTCCCTAGTCATGGCCCTCATCTGCTTTTAGAACAGGATGGTGAACCCAGAGGAATTCCCAGGTTTCATACCAACACTTTCTAGGGGATTGCTACCCCATTCAGCATTACTAGGTCAGGTTGGGACAGAGATATATAATTAATATTACCAATGTACTGATGATAAATTTCCCCAGGATTTTTATTTAACAAGAAAATCTAAAAACAATCATAACACATTGCAAAGAAGCAAATGAAACAAAGAAAAAGACAGAAAAGGAAGAAGATAAAGAAAAATGGGCGAGGGATGAAAATACCAAACTATTCAAATTACAAAGTTCCACTGCCATTCTGCAATGTCAGACTGTTAATTGTATCCTCATAGACATTGTTACCATTCCATTTTTATCAGTAAATTGAATCCAAGTCATATAGAATCATATTTTCTTGATCTTGCCTTTCCTTGGAGTCAAGAAACACCATTAAGCCACTGTGGCACATGGTTAGAATGCAGTACTGCAGGCTCCGACCCTGTGGAACGAACTTCCCCTCAGACTTCGACAATTACCTGACCTTAGGACCTTTCGCCGCGAACTTAAAACTTATTTATTTCGTATGGCTGGACTAGCCTGATTTTTATCTTTATTGGATGGGTTTTTAAAATTTTGTGATTTTATGAGGGAGTATATTTTTTAACATTTGGGCATTTAAATTAGTTTTTTAAGGGATGTTTTTAATTATTGTGTGTATTTGTATTTTATCTGCCTGTTCACCGCCCTGAGTCCTTCGGGAGAAGGGCGGTATACAAATTAAAATATTATTATTATTATTATTATTATTATTATTATTATTATTATTATTATTATTATTATTATTATTATTATTATTATTATTATTATTATTATTATTATTTCTGCTGCCTGCCAGCTGCCTGCAGTTTGGCAGCTCAAATTTCACCAGGTTCAAGGTTGACTCAGCCTTCCATCTTTCCGAGGTGGGTAAAATGAGGACCTAAATTGTTGGGGGCAATATGCTGACTCTTAGAGAGAGCTGTAAAGCACTGTAAAGCAGTATATACTGGTAAGTCTAAGTGCTATTGCTATTGGTAACTTAAGTTTTCACATTACTAAATTACCGTCACCTTCATCCAGAGCTAACATTACCTGTTACCCAATGTTTAGAGTACACTTTTTCTTCTTTTCTTTCTTCTCTCATACACATGCAATCATCAACATTGTGACGATTAACCACATTTTCTTTTTACCAATATGGTATAGAAAAATTGAACCACTAATTTCTTCACAGTCTATTGAGGAAATATTGATACTTCCCCTTCCAAATCATTCTGAACACCAGCAAGCTGTTAACGTCATATAATCTTATTTGACTTTCTAAACTTACTTGGCTATGATGTGTATGTGTTGAATTGGCTGCAATCACAGCGATAAGAGACCCTGTATAACAATGGCAGCAATTGCACAAAAGTATGAAGGAGTGATTTTACCCAGCTGTGGACTCAGATGTCCCTCTTTCTTTCCCAAAATTGCACTACAGAGCAATAATATGCATTCTTTGGTATAAGTTTTTTCAGGCTATGGAGGACATGCAGAATAATTATCAGAATATCACAATAATTTATGGGTAGAAAACGGGAGATGAGTGGTGTGAAACAAAGTTTGGGTATCGGAATTAATATCTTGAACATGTGTGGTATTAAATTATTTGCTGAAACTCTCCCCGATCAAATGGCTTTGCTAGCTAGGAATTATAACATATGTGGAGAATTTTGGACTAAGAAAGCCTGCCATATGAAATTAAGTAATTACTGTTTAAGTATGATATTTTGTGTATGTGTGTGTGAGTGTAGAGAGGGAAGAATGACCTCATGGACTTTACCTGATATTACCCTGTTCTTTGTCACTAAAGGGTCTCTACACACATTTGTTTTCCTCTTTCCATAAGCAATTTCAGTCTGTCCTTGGCCATAATACTATGCCAAATATATATTACACACAGCCAGCACAAATTCCCAACATTACAGCAGCCCCACTGTTCCAGGAATTGCTGCAGCTTTCCAAGGAAAATTTAGGAGATTTGCTTGCTTGTGGAGATCTGAATCAACCCTTAGTGGGTGTGTTATGGACAAGGCTCTTGGCCATAGGACAGTATAGCTTTCCAGTGAGGCCCACTATTAATATAGATGTTTTACATTTCAGCTGCCCTCTACAGACAACAGGGAAGATCAATGGTTGGAGATACACATTCACGGAATATATGTATCAATTACATGCATGGCTGTCCAAAGAAAACAAAATAACAAAAGCAAGAATCTGAGTGGAAAATGTTACAGTTGTTAAAATACTTTTCAGTGGTGGGAGGAAAAGAAGGAAGGAAGGAAGGAAGGAAGGAAGGAAGGAAGGAAGGAAGGAAGGAAGGATGAAAGGAAGGAAGGAAGGAAGGAAGGAAGGAAGGAAGGAAGGAAGGAAGGAAGGAAGGAAGGAGGGATGATTTTGTTACTCTTTACTCCCCCTATCTATATACAAGCATAAATAAAAAACTATTCTATGTATGGAAACTGCCTAAAGTTCCAAAAACTTACAGACATACATAGGAGTTTGGTAAAATGGTTCATTAAATATTCCTAGTGAATTTCCAAGTAAAGCAAAGAATTTGGATGGAATCTGTAAGCAGCAGAGAAACAGTTACGCCTATGCACCCTGTGGTCATTTGCTCAACTACAATCACATAGTTAGGTGGAAAAGCACAGGATGGATTAAAAATTAACACAATATGCTGCTTGTTACTGAAAATTAGTCCTGCACAATCACTGCCATTTTTAAGTGCAGTAACATCTGGATCAAGTACCCTTATGGATCACATTTTAATGCTGAATCTCCCACATATTTGGGAAATATTTGCAAATATTTATGATACATAAGTGGCTATCTGCCAGTTTGTCTGCTACAGACTTTAGGTTTAGATTAAATATCAAAAAGACTTGAAGTTAACGCCAAAAGACTTTAAATGTATCAAGGTAAGTGTGGTGTTTGTGACGACTTTTTTTAGTAGTATCATCACTTGTGTTTTCAATAGTATTCATTTCATGAGTAAATAGCTTAAATAGTTCACAGCCATTGGAAAAAGCCACTGGAAGCTACCATTCATGTGCTTTTTTAAAATCATTTTTAATATTTGAGAGGGAGGACAAAAACTTTTCATTGGCTCTGTCAGGATTGACACGCCTGTGAACTAAGTCAGGGGCAGAGGTGGGTTTCAAATTTTTTTTACTACTGGTTCTGTGGGTGTGGCATGGCTTGGTGGGCGTGGCAGGGGAAGGATACTGTAAAATCTATATTCCCTCCCCAATCCAGGAGAAGGTTACTGTAAAATCCTCATTTCCTTGTGATCAGCTGGGGCTTGGGAGGCAGAGAACATATGGGGGTGGGGCCAGTCAGAATTTTTACTACCGGTTCTCCAAACTACTCAGAATTTCCACTACCAGTTCTCCAAAACTGGTCAGAACCTGCTGAAACCCACCTCTGGTCAGGAGGATTAGTTACCACTCTCTCCCCTACATTTTCTTCCTATGTTCTCTCCCCAAATGTCTGTATGGGTGGATATATGGTCCACAGAGTAATTTGATTTTGGAGGAACTTCTCTAGGACTTTGTGTCTGGAAGATTGAGATGATTGTCCTCTTTTGGTCACTGAATGTTTCTGCTCTGTTTTACAACCTCACCACCAACCCAGTTAAGTTTGTCATTTGTACTTCTTCTTACAGGTATTCTTCTTGTGCCATATCCATCATCAGATGTTGGAGATCATGTTCATGATCCTATTTTTATCAACAGCTGTATAAAAAAGTGCTGCTGAGTTTTGTCCAAACCAGTCCCTTAGATTTTGAAGCCCTGATGTTCCCCTTCTGCCTGGACCTTGTTTGCTTTCAATCTTTTTCTGGAGAAAGCGAGACACTGAGAGTGAGAGTGAAAGTGAGAGAGACAGAGACAGAGACAGAGACAGAGACAGAGACAGAGACAGAATATCATAGCATTATGAATGATTTAAAATATAGCCATGATGGCAAACCCATGGCTCACATGCCAGAGGTGGCACACAGAGGCCTCTCTGTGGGTATGCATGCCATCATGAGCTGCTCTTCTAGGTTTCATTGTGTGCATGCACGCTGGCCAGCTGGTCCGTTGCACATGCACACCAGCCAGCTGCTCTCTTCCAGGTTCCGGCGCATGCATGCACACTGGCCAGCTGGTCGACCAGCTGGCCAGCGTGCATCCACGCAATGGAACCCGGAAGAGAGCAACTGGCCAATATGCATGTGCTGCATACCAGCTGTCTGGCATGCATGCGTGCAACGGAACCCGGAAGAACGGGTGCACCAGCCAGCTGCTTTCTTCTGAGTTCTGGTGCTCTGGCATGTGTGCATGAGCTCCAGTTTTGGTACTCAGTTCTGAAAAGGTTAACCATCACTGAAATATAGCAAACCTTTTGACACCAGTCTGTTAATGCTGCACACTAGGGTTTCCTTTAATAATAGAAAAAAGATTAGTGAGTTATGTCTTCAACACTTCACTGCTTGTATGCCTTCTCTGGAAGTCATTGGAAAATCAGACATAGTTTTTAAAGAGCATGATTCTCATAGTTTTCTTCTGCCACTCATTTGTTGTTAGTTGCAAAGTCGTATCCAACCCATCGCGACCCCATGGACAACGTTCCTCCAGGACTTCCTGTCCGCTACCATCCCCCAGAGTCCATTTAAGCTCATGCCTACTGCTTCAGTGACTCCATCCAGCCACCTCGTTCTCTGCCATCCCGTTCTTCTTTTGCCCTCAATCTTTCCCAGCATTAGGCTCTTCTCCAGTGAGTCCTTCTTTCTCATTAGGTGGCCAAAGTATTTCAGTTTCATCTTCAGGATCTGGCCTTCTAAAGAGCAGTCAGAGCTGATCTCCTCTAGAACTGACCGATTTGATCGCCTTGCAGTCCATGGGAATCTCAGGAGTCTTCTCCACCACCAGAGTTCTCATATTTTATGCATATACTGCAAGTAATATGTCTCTAACAAGTAATATATACCAATAGCCACCAGAAAGGACAAGGTGGTGCTGAACAGATTCTCAGTTATGTGAGGTCAGGTTTGTGCTTCATCCTCAGAGGAAAACTTTTGCAAAAGACAATAATATTGAACCTTTACATTATGATTGAAAACACTTTAAAAGTGGTTTCAATGACGACAGGTGGTATCAATGTGTAGCAGCCTTTTCAAGAACTCATTCAACTTCCAAATACTCCCCCCAACACAGAGACACAATAGTTTGTGGGAACCCATCCTTTAACCATCCATTTAACACATGGTCCTGTAAACCTTTAAGAATGAGTACTAAACCCTGCATTCCTATGAATAATTCTGTACTCATCATTACCATTATTTACAAAGCATCTTAAAGTATGAAAAATATATCTGTAAATTAGGCATAGGTAGTACATTTCAGATTAAGATGACATTAATAGATATTAGTTATTTTCATATTTGATAAATCAGTACCTGACAGCTACTCTATTTTATTTTGTGCAGTAGAACCTGCTCACTTTAAAAAAATACAGGTTACACAATGGACTGAATGGCTGAGAAAAGATTTCATTCTAATCTATCAAACTGAACCACATAACTAACTTTTTTGATTAACTTTTGTTGTACTTGTGGAATATTGAATGGAAGGAAGGAGGAGGGGAGGGGGAATAGGAAAAGGAAGAATAGAATAGAATAGAATAGAATAGAATAGAATAGAATAGAATAGAAGAGAAGAGAAGAGAAGAGAAGAGAAGAGAAGAGAAGAGAAGAGAAGAGAAGAGAAGAGAAGAGTTGGAAGGGACCTTGGAGGTCTTCTAGTCCAATCTCCTGCTTAGGCAGGATACTCTACACCACTTCAGACAAATGATTATCCACAATCTCTTCTTAAAAACTTCCAGTATTTTTAAGGAAGGAAGGAAGGAAGGAAGGAAAGAAGGAAGGAAGGAAAGAAGGAAGGAGACTTAATTTAATCCCCAAGGGCCCAACCTCTGTTTGTGTATACATGATGAAGTTTTCTCCAACCCAACATCCAACAAATGAACAGCAATATTCAGAGAAGGGTAAGAAACCCTCCAGGAAGTTCTGATATTCAATTCCTTGCACTTTCAGCTGCCGTAGACCATGGTGCTAGATGCTGACCATTTTAATTTGGCAACAATTAGAGCACCCAAGGTGTTCCTCTTATGGTTATAACATTTTATTAGTACTCATTGAATTGAATTTATAGTTTGCCAGTCATTTGGAAGCTCAAGGTAGCATGGATACATAGTGCCATATGAGGGAAGTTGGACTGAGCAACTAGCCTTATGGAAGCCATGTCACAGGGTGGACTTGAACCCCTTCATTGCTTTCTGTAATCCTAGTTTAAAACTCATTATCATATCTCATTGCTCTCACTATCTTTGCTAAGCTAACAACTACTCCATGATTCTACCTTTTCCATTCCAATGTTTCCTTCAGCAAAGGAAGCCATTCAACACATAAAAGGCAGCCATCCCCACCTGACACAGCACTAAGAATACTAACCAGTACGGTCGTTGTCCCAGTAGCTGAAGAAGCTCTCCTAACAATGGAAGTGGTAGCCCAGAATTCAGTGTGCATATATGTTATCTCTGTTGTTGATTCAACAGAATCAAGTATTGCCTGGTATACTTTCAAAGACATTTCTATTTCTTTGGAATGTTTATATGAAACAGTACTTTCTAGTGATTCCCATGGCTTGCGTCTCTGAGGCACTTTCACAATATGCCATATGGTTTAGTTCCTAGTCTGTCTGATCTTGTTATTCTCATGAGAGGTTGCATCTAACTTTCAGCAGTGTTGTGGGATTCAAAGGAGATGTTTCATTGCAACATGGCTCGGGATGCTCTGCCAAAAATCTTGCTAAAGCTATAGCTACTGTAATTGTTTTTGAAAGGGAATGGTGTCAATTGCCTAATTTTATTGGTACATGTACAGAATATAATGTGCCAATATTTTAAATGCAGTGTTCCATAAATGTGCATTTATTCTACTTTTAAACCACCCTCTCACAAACATGAGGGTGGTCTATAAAGCAATAAAATAATAATCCTTATTTAAAACAGCATAAAACATCACTGCTCCCCCCACCATCTCTCTCACACACATATACACGGCTAAAAATCATCCAAATAAAATTGCTAGATATTCAATGCTCATTTACGAAGTATGGTTTTTACTGTCTTCCAAAATGCAAGAAGCATAGTGGACAGGCATATCAGGAATTAGAGGTGTCAATCAGATACTATGTTTTCTTCAAAATGATGAAAGCAGCATTATTATGCTGTTGCAATACAAGCTTCACCATTTTCATATAAGTGTGGGATTAACAATGCACATGCAAAGGAGTCCAAGCTTATGGCACAATATCATGACACTGCTTTTCTCATCCTATACATATCCCTATTTGGGGGAAAACTTATTTCATAAAGTGGAGAACACTATGAAAAAATATCTACTTTCTGTTCCATACCCCTTTTTCTTCCCATGGGCATCATTAGCAAGGCCTCCTTAGATGCCCATACATGAAAGGCAGAATACTAATGTTCTCTGGAACTGTACTGGTGTACCACATACCCAACTTTAGAGGTGATAAAGCATTTTAAACTGGGCCTGGAAGCCTACTGGCAATGAAGATAGTGAGCATAATATACTATAGATGTTACTCTAAAGCAGGGGTCCCCAACCTTTCGGACCTGAGGGACTACTAAATTCATAATTTTAAATCCCACAGACTATTAATATGATCTGCCTAATGACCGGCTTGGTGGGCTTGGCAAGGTGGTCATGTGACTGAGTGGGTACAGCCAACCAATGTTACTCATGTCGAGGGGTGCCTTGCCAGCCTCTACTTGCCACTTCTCACCTCCCCGCCTGGGCTCCGTAGGGCCCCAACAGGAAGCAGTCATTGGAGCTAAGCAACCACCATGAGAAAAAGTTGGCAAAACAGCTGGCTCAGTTCAAATTGGATCTGACCAAGGAGGCTCAGCAGAAGCACCTCACTGAGGATTACAAGCATAAGCTTTCCAAGCAGAGGGAAGACTTGCGGGTATGCAAGGCCTGGAGGCTCAGCAGGCTGAGTTGGTCAGCTAGTTCCAGGCCATGAGGCAATCCCACTGGAACAAGGTTCTCCAACTCTTTGCCACCAGCAGCACTTCCTCCAGCCTTCGCCCAAAGCCCTGCACCAGGAACCTGAAGCAGACCCCAAGTTGGAATTGCTGCCCCTCTCCGACACAAAAAGACCCTGAAGGGCAAGAGTCTCTGCAGCAACACAAACGTTCATCGCACGTATCTGGCCCAGAGGCTGTAGATTGAAGACCCCTGATTTAGTGCAATCTAAAGGTAAAGGTTCCCCTGGCACATACCTGCTAGTTATTCCTGACTCTAGGGGGTGGTGCTCATCTCCGTTTCTAAGCCGAAGAGCCAGCGCTGTCCAAAAACATCTCCATGGTCATGTGGCTGGCATGACTCAATGCCAAAGGCGCACGGAACGCTGTTACCTTCCCACCAAAGGTGGTCCTTATTTTCCTACTTGCATTTTTTACGTGCTTTCGAACTGCTAGGTTGGCACAAGCTGGGACAAATAATAGGAGCTCACCCCGTTACACGGCAGCACTAGGGATTCAAACCACTGAACTGCCAACCTTTCAATTGACAAGCTCAGCATCTTAGCCCCTGAGCCACCACATCCCGCAATATAAAAAATGCAAATAATTTTTCTGCGGACCACCAAAATTTTCTCATGGACCATCAGTGGTCCACGGACCACCAGTTGATGACTGCTGCTCTAAAGCACCAAGTTTTTCTGCAGACATCCTAGCTGTTCATGGTTACCAACTTGGTTTTTAGGTCTTCTTCAA
Source organism: Ahaetulla prasina (assembly GCF_028640845.1). Classification (NCBI taxonomy): domain Eukaryota; kingdom Metazoa; phylum Chordata; class Lepidosauria; order Squamata; family Colubridae; genus Ahaetulla; species Ahaetulla prasina. Next base: position 264,996,502 of record NC_080539.1, on the reverse strand, counting down.
ATACATCCCCATATAGAACGTGTGGCAGCAGTCCAGTTGCATAAAATAAGGTCATAAATTGATATCACTAAGTCTTCCCAGCTCAATAGGATCATAACTCTCACACCAGCCAAAGCTGGACAAAGGGCTGCCAGGCATGATTTCTACCTATTGATCCTGCAGAATCCACAAGTCCAAATGGACCCTCAAATCACAAAACATGCTCCTTCAGACAGAGGGCTACCTTGCTTACAACTCCCAAAATCAGTATTTTTCTGTAAGACACAGATGTTTATTGATAAACACCTTGCTCCTCACAGTCTCCAAACTTCAGCAAGACTGGGTGGATGTACAATCAGATTACTCCAAATTGATAGATGATTTCCCCCAGTGTTTTCATATATATGTTAAACATTGGTAGTTGACTAAGCTCTAGGGTACTCCACATTATTATTGCTTTCTCCTCAAGACTTCTAACTGAAACTAATTATTCAGATAGAAGTAGAACCATTGTAAACTACTCTTAACCCTTAAAAGTAGTCCAGAAGGATATTAAGATTGATAGTAACAAGCATGATCAAACAGTGAAATGGGACTGGATGGAGTTTGGTTCCTCCATCGAAGTCTTGACAAAAGTCAACCAACAGAGAAACCAGTGGTGTTTCTCTCCCATGTCCTGAATCTTAACTAGAAGGATCCTTGATCATCATTTTTCTAGGTTCTCTGAAGCTGACTTTCCACTACCCTCTTAATGATCATCCAAAGAAAGGTAAGTTTAGACATTGGGTGGAAATTGTTTAGTGTAGTCAGAAAGAAAGTATAGTCAGAAAGAAAGATGATTGGGACGCATGTGGACTAATGGCTTGAAATTCACATTGAATTATAATTTAAAAGAAACATTTAATAAGATGAAGTATAATTGGAATTTAACAACCCCAAAAATTGTCAAAAGTATATAAGGGCATTTCAAACGTATGTTGGAAAAAGGATACTTTTTATAATCTCTGGTGGACCTGTGATAAAACAGAGAAATAGGCATGGCATAACATAGGAGAACAAACCCATCAGGACAAGATTTAGCAGTCCAGCAGCATTTAAAAGACAAAGGCTACTCTTTTGAAGACAGCAAAGTCCACATTTTGGACAGAGAGGACCCTTGGTTTGAAAGAGGGGTCAAAGAGGTAGTTTATGTCAAAATTGAACAGCCCTCTCTCAGCCGAGGGGGAGGGATCTGTCTCTATAATACAGTCCTTTCAGCGGCTCCAAGAAGGCTCCACATCCATTTGCACCATTCAGGTGACCCTGAGGACACAAATAAACTTCCAAGTGGCCTTAATGACTCTCTAAAAGAATGCAAATAGCCAGCTCTGCAAGGAGTATAAATCTTTCCATTGCCCACCATCCAGTCAGAGCTGAAGACGCTTCTTGGATGAGAAGTAAAACGTCTTCAAAGAAAAATCAGAAAGTCCAGTTGCCTGTTGAAAAAGCACTTTTCGGACAACCATGACCTGGATGCCTGAGAATCTCTATACATATTTAGAGAAATACCAGGATCAGATTTCTACTTTAATTCAGAGGATTATTAAAATAAATTTAAAACTGAAACCAGAAGTTTGTCTTTTCCTTTCTCTTTGCACTTTTCTCTTTGCTTTTTAATTTTTTTCTAACTTTTGTTTTTTCAGTGTTCTTATCTTATAACGAAAATAATAATAAAAAAATTCTTAAAAAATAAAAACAATTTTTCAAGTCAGAGTGCAGCACTTCCTCGTCTATGGCAGCTGACATTAGCCCCACCCTAAGAGAGAAATAATCACCTCCCAAATCTAGCCATACACAAGCTATCTTGCTGCCTTAAGGAATCTAATTTACAAATAGCATCGTTCATACTACGGACCATCGTATCTGCTTCCTCAGGTTTCATATGTTAATTGAAATTCCAGGCTGCAAAACAACAGCAGCACCTACCTCACATTGGTCTACCCAAATGCATCCAGACTTATAAGCAAGTGTTAGAATCAACGATAGCTAATCCTTGTATTGCATTGTATTGCATGATTCTTAGCCAATCCTTACTGATTTTAGAATTCTTAGCCAATCCTTACTGATTTTAGAATTCTTAACCAATCCTTGATAATCTTAGAATTCTTAGCCAATCCTTGCTAATCTTAGCCAATCCTTAGTTAACAGAATTAGATAAGGATTTAACCACATGTGGGTACATGGTTATGACTTCCCACATGCCACAAATCTGAATACTTACTAATTTTTGGCAGGGCCAGCAATGATAATTATTTTACCAAGACTGTGGAACTGGACTCACCATTGAATAAGTTCTTTTAAAATTAACAGATCAGGCCTACAATTGTTTGGAATGGGGATGCTTTTTATTTTGGGTACAATTAAAGTATGTGCAATGCCTAAGTGGAGTTTCATCTAGACATTGCCTGTATCCTGATTTAAATAGCTTCAGCAAGAATGCTGGA